>NC_086177.1:15000-315000 GCF_023053635.1 Elgaria multicarinata webbii | reverse complement strand
CAGTCTCATTCTCCAGAAGCTGAAAGCAGTTGCTTAACTCCAATGGCTCCACTGGTGCAGAATGCCTTCTAATTCTTCTGCTCCTAACTGTCACTCTTTTCCAGGGAGTTTCCTCTTCATTGGCTTTCCTCCCCTCAGCATACTCCACTTCTGCTTCAGCTGGCTGTTGTTCTTCAATCTCATGTGCTTCTTGTTGCTGTTGCAGTTCCACCGTTCGGTCTAAGAACTCCTCGACTTCTCTTATTCCTTGGAGGGTGGACACTCGCTGCTCAAGTCCTCTCACTTTTTCTTCCAAAAGTGCCACCAGCTTGCACTTGTTGCAGGTATACGCCATGTTGAGCTCAGGCAGAAACACGAACATTGCACACCCTTTGCAGGTCACTACCTCTAGGGACTCCTTTCCATCCATATTGTCGATTTCTGCTTTGGTTTTTTTCCTTTTTGATTATAGTAGAATTGCCTTTGCTTTGTCCTGTCCTCTCTGAAGGTACACAACTATATGAGGATGTCTTAAGGGAAAGTAATCTTTTGGGGGACTTTTTTGCTTTTGTTTGGTGGTTTGTGGGTTTTTTTTCTCTTTATGTTTTTCTTTTTTTTCCCCACCTCTTTTTTATTTTTATTTTTTTATTATTATTTTTTATTTTATTTATTTTTTTAGAGGCCTCCCCTTTGGCCTCCCCTGCTGAACTCCTCCTGTCAAACTCCTGTTTGCTCTTCCTGTTCGCTCATTCCCTGGGAATCTGGCTTACTTTTCTAGCTCCTACTTGAGCTGGGCCAGCTGCTCTTCCCTGCTTCTGCTTAGCTCCAAGTCAGGAACCAGAATGAGTTCACTGAAATGCCAACAACAATCAACAGCAATTAGGCACTGATTGCTGAGTCCAACTGACAATCAGGCCACTCCCCCTTCAGCTCCTGCAGCAACTATAAACACCGACCCTCTCACTCAGCACTCAGGAGCACATGGCAAGCACATGGCCTCTTTGAATTGGCAGCCTCCTGGGTTTCCTTGAGGCTTCTCTTCTTCCCCTTTCCTTGGTCTCCTCTTCCCCTACACTCCCCCTGTCAAACTCCTGTTTGCTCTTCCTGTTAGCTCGCTCCCTGTTCGCTCGCTCCCTGGGAATCTGGCTTACTTCTATAGCTCCTACTTGAGCTGGGCCAGCTGCTCTTCCCTGCTTCTGCTTAGCTCCAAGTCAGGAACCAGAAGTCAGGCAGTTCCCGTATTATTATTATTATTATTATTATTATTATTATTATTATTATTTATATAGCACCATCAATGTACATGGTGCTGTACAGAGTAAAACAGTAAATAGCAAGACTCTGCCGCATAGGCTTACATTCTAAAAAAAAATCATAATGAAACAATAAGGAGGGGAAGAGAATGCAAACAGGCACAGGGTAGGGTAAGCAGGCACAGGGTAGGGTAAAACTAACAGTATAAAGTCTGCACAACATCGAGTTTTAAAAGCTTTAGGAAAAAGAAAAGTTTTTAGTTGAGCTTTAAAAGCTGCGATTGAACTTGTAGTTCTCAAATGTTCTGGAAGAGCGTTCCAGGCGTAAGGGGCCTGGAACTGCCACTTTATCCACTAAGTCATCCCTATTGGTCAATATCAAGTCAAGGATTGCCGATCCTCTAGTTCCTTCCTCCACTTTCTGAAGGAGAAAGTTATCACCCACACATGTCAGGAATTTCTTGGAAGGGCCGCTTTTTGCAGTATTGTTCTCCCAACAGATATCAGGGTAACTGAAGTCCCCCATCACTACTACATCACACTTCCTTGAAACACTGGCAATTTGTTTCTCAAAAGTTTCGTCCTCGTCTTCTCCTTGATTGGGTGGTCGGTAGTAGACTCCGATTATCATGTTCTTTTTATTCCTTGCCCCATTTATTTTAATCTAGATGCTCTTGATGAGGCTCCCAGTCTGATCCACCTGTATTTCTATGCAGGGATAGGTATTTTTAACATATAGTGCAACTCCACCTCCCTTTCTATTTCTTCTGTTCTTTTTGAACAAGTTATATCCTTCAATTGCTATATTCCAGTCATGGGAGTCATCCCACCAAGTTTCAGTTATACCTAGCAAGTCGTATTTGCCTTCATGTAATAAGAGTTCAAGTTCATTCTGTTTGTTTCCCATGCTCTGGGCATTAGTATATAGACATCGAAGACCATGTGTTTTATAGTCTGGCTTTGTTCCTACCTTGTTGCGGACACTATTTTTGGGCACTATTGGAGCTGTTCTCTGTACTGTGGTGCCTTGGCCTTCATTCCTTGTTGCCTCGAGGTTTATGTCTCCCGCCGCCGTAAGATTCAGTTTAAAGCCCTCCTGATCAAGTTCTTCATGCTGTGGCTGAACACATTCTTTCCAGCCCTTGTGAGGTGCAACCCATCCCTTGCCAGCAGTCCATGTTCCAAGTAGCGTAGCCCGTGGTCCCAGAATCCAAAACTCTCACATCAGCACCACCTTTGTAGCAAGTCATTCATCCGGAGTATTTTTCTTTCCCTTTCTAATCCTCTTCCAAGAACCAGGAGGATGGATGAGAAAACTACCCGGGCCCCAAAGTTCTTCAGTTTCCTTCCCAGAGCTTCAAAGTCTGAAATGATTTCTTCGTAGCTCTGCTTGGTGTCATCATTTGTTCCCACATGGATGAGAAGAAAGGGGTATGTGTCCGTGGACTTTATGAGCTTCGGTAACCCTTCAGTCACATCTCTAATCTGTGCTCCAGGGAGACAGCACACCTGGCGGGTCCATGGGTCTTCATGACATACTTGGGTTTCAATCCCACGCAGCAGGGAGTCTCGCACAACGACTACTCTTCTCTTCTTCTTGGTTGACCTACCTTCTGCCTCTTGTTCATTGTTGCACGGTGTCTCCTGTACTTCTTCCTCTGCAAACTGTCCTTCAGACTCATCCTCCAGAAGCTGAAAGTGGTTGCTTAACTCTAATGGTTCCACCAGTGCAGAATGCCTTCTAGTTCTTCTGCTCCTAACTGTCACTCTTTTCCAGAGAGTTTCCTCTTCATTGGCTTTCCTCCCCTTAGCATACTCCATTTCTGCTTCAGCTGGCTGTTGCTCTTCAATCTCGTGTGCTTCTTGTTGCTGTTGCAGTTCCACCGTTCGGTCTAAGAACTCCTCGTCTTCTCTTATTCTTTGGAGGGTGGACACTCGCCGCTCAAGTCCTCTCACTTTTTCTTCCAAAAGTGCCACCAGCTTGTTTCAGGTATACGCCATGTTGAGCTCAGGCAGAAACACGAACATTGCACACCCTTTGCAGGTCACCACCTCTAGGGGCTCCTTTCCATCCATATTGTCTATTTCTTCTTTGTTTTTTCCTTTCTGATTATAGTGGAATTGCCTTTGCTTTGTCCTGTCCTCTCTGAAGGTACACAACTATATGAGTAGGTCTTAAGGGAAAATAAGATTTTTTGGTTGTTGTTTTTTTGGTGTGGTTTTGTGGGTGTGTGTGTTCTCTTTATGTTTTTCTTTGTTTCCCCCCTCTTTTTTTTCCTTAGACGCCTCCCCCTTGACCTCCCCTGCCGAACTCCCCCTGTCAAACTCTTGTTTGCGCTTCCTGTTAGCTTGCTCTCTGTTCACTCGCTCTCTGGGAACTGGCTTACTTTTCTAGCTTCTACTTGAGCTGGGCCAGCTGCTCTTCCCTGCTTCTGCTCAGCTCCAAGTCAGGAAACAGAATGTTACAAGTATCCCCCATCTTGTAACTGTGCCTTTGGTGTCTATTTCCTAAATGTAGAACTTGGCATTTATCCCTATTAAATTTCATTCTGTTGCTTTCAGCCCAGCACTCCAGCCTATCAAGATCACTTCGAAGTTTGTTTCTGTCTTCCAGGGTATTAGCTATCCCACCCAATTTTGTGTCATCTGCAAATTTGATAAGCATTCCCTGCACCTCCTTGTCCAAATCATTAATAAAAATGTTGAAGAGCACTGGGCCCAGGACTGAGCCCTGTGGTACCCCACTTGTTGCCTCTCCCCAGTTTGAGAAGGTTCCATTGATAAGTACTCTTTGAGTCCGATTCTGTAGCCAACTGTGAATCCACCTAATAGTTGTTCCATCTAGCCCACTTTTAGCTAGGTTGTTAATCAGAATATCATGGGGCACTTTGTCGAAAGTCAAGATATAAGACGTCCACAGCATTCCCACAGTCCACAAGGGAGGTTACCCTATCAAAAAATGAGATCAAATTAGTCTGACAGGACTTGTTCTTGACAAATCCATGTTGGCTTCTAGTAATCACTGCATTGATTTCAAGGTGTTTACAGATTGACTTCTTCATGAATTGCTCCAAAATTTTCCCAGGGATGGATGTCAGACTGACCGGTCTGTAGTTCCCAGGTTCCTCCTTTTTGCCCTTTTTGAAGATAGGGACAACGTTAGCCCTCCTCCAGTCGTCCGGCACCTCACCCATCTTTCATGATTTTGCAAAGATAATAGACAAAGGTTCTGAGAGTTCTTCCGCTAGCTCCTTCATTACTCTAGGACGCAGTTCATCGGGCCCTGGAGATTTGAACTCATTCAAGGAAATTAGGTGTTCTTTGACCATTGTTTATCAATCTCAAACTGCAATCCTGGTGTGTCCCAAACTCTCTGATTCCTCGCTGAGCTGGCGCGCCACCAGTCTGTGCTGCAGGGGCAAGAGGGGAGCATCTCAGAGCTATCTTCCATCTCCACACGCATCTCAGAGGGGAAAGCAGTCCATACTGCCTCCCGGATGGCTGCTTTGAGAGCCCCTGCCTGTGGCACAGATGGACACTGCTCATTCTGGGCCAGCTGTGGCTGGGAGGGGCCAGGCAAGGTGTCTGGAAAGATGGACTGTGGGTGGACAGCCCCTGGCAGCCCCTCCTTGAAAAAAGGTCTGGAATGTGATTGGGCTGCTGGTGCTGGATGAGAAGGTGGCAGGCGAGGTGCTGATGGAGCTCATTAGGGCCCTGAAGGTGGCGGTTTGGTGCTGGGGCAGCAGGGATGGGCTGCTTGGCCACTGGCAGTGGACGTGGCCGTGGCCAAGGGTAGATGTGGCACAGAAGTGTACTGATCAGGGGATGCTGTTTGTGGCTGAAGGCTTTAGCTCATTGTTCTCTGTTGGGGCTACTGGAGGTGTCATCCCAAGCTATGGACTGCCCCTTCAGGCACCGTTGATGTCAGCACGGAGGTATAGGTCAATAAAAACAAGATCCAGAAAGCAAAACACACCTTCTTTAATTGGAAGTTGCATCCTTTTCAAAGATGGTCCACCCTCGAAGGCTGATGGATCCTCTTGGATTCCAGAAAGCCTTAGAGGGTGCTATGGCTGGTATCATCTATGATCCTGCTGAAGAACTGGTCAACAGATGGAATCGACCTAACTAGGGCTATCAACACAATTGCCCCCAACCGTCCTCTCTGACCTGCTTCCAATCGGGCACTTTTGTATACAGAAGATCTCAGGGAGATGAAGCGGGAAGGACAATGACAGGAACACCAATGGGAGAAAACTTGATTTATATCCAACAAGACACAACATAGAGAACATCTTCGTTCCTATGGAGTGGCAATATATGCAGCAAAGAAAGCTTTCTTCTCTGCACGCATTGCATCCGTGAATTCACGTCCAGCAGGGTGATGAGTGGTCTAATTCAGACACCTTCCCCCCTGAATCCGATTTTAGAGCCTTCAGTAGTTTGCTGTGATGCCTTTAATAATCACGTCACAGATAAAATCTCTCAGATAAGAGCCAACTTAGATGCCGTCATTATAGCAGTAACTGACAATGGAATGTCCAGCAACTCCATGAGTAGGATTACACTGGATCAGTTTCAGTTGGTGAGTACTGAGGACATGGACAAGCTGCTTGGACGAGTAAGGAAGACAACTTGTCTTCTCGATCCTTGTCCTTCTTGGATGGTCACCCAGGGAGGAGATGCAGTTATACTACAACTACAACATATTATTAATGCATCTCTCAGGGAGGGGAGTTTTCTACCATGTTTAAAAGAAGCTCTGGTATGGCCACTTCTAAAAAAGCCCTCCCTGGACCTTAATAATCAAGTCTTCCATTTTTGGGCAAGGTGATTGAGAGAGCAGTTGCCTTCCAACTCCAAGCAGTCTTGGATTATACAGATTTTCTAGACCCATTTCAAACCGACTTCATAGCGGGATATAGTTGAGACAGCTATGGCCGTGTTAGTGGGTGATCTCCGCATGAGTATTGACAGGGGAGTGTGTCCCTGCTGGTACTTTTGGACCTTTCAGCAGCTTTCGATACCATCAACTATGGTATCCTTCTGGAACGCCTGAGGGGGTTGGGAATCAGGGGCACTGTGCTCCAGTGGTTCCAGTCCTACCTCTCGGGTAGGTTCCAGATGGTGATGCTTGGGGATAGTTGTTCCTCAAAAAAGGAGCTGTTGTATGGTGTTCCACAAGGCACCATCCTATCCCCAATGCTGTTTAACATTTACATGAAACCACTGGGAGAGATCATCTGGAGGCATGGGGCGGGGTGCTATCAGTATGCCGATGACACCCAAATATATTTCTCTATGCCTTCAATAACAGCATCAAGTAAGGATAGTGTGTCTCCTCTGAATGAATGCTTGGAGGCAGTAATGGGCTGGATGAGGAAAAACAAACTGAAACTGAATCCAGACAAGATGGAGGTGCTTGCTGTCAGGGGCTCTGACCTGTGTTTGGAGGTGTGTCAACCAGTTCTGGATGGGGCTACACTCCCCCTGAAAGTCTGCATTTGCAGTTTGGGGGTGTTCCTGGATCTGGCACTCCAAACGACAGCCCAGATAGATGCGACAGCCAGGAGTGCCTACTATCACCTTCGGCTGTTGCGCCAACTGCGCCCTTTTCTAGAGTCGGAAGACCGTGCTGGTAACCTCAAGGCACGACTTCTGAAATGCACTGTACATTACCTCACAAACTCAACTTTAAAGATGTTCATCTATCCATATTCTATTAGAGCTCATCAATCAATAATTGGATTTGGGGAAAGTGTGTTCCTCAGGAGTCAGTGTAAAGAAAAGGGAAGTTGCTATAAGTATTCCAAATAATCCCTCTTTATAGTAGAGGATGTGTTTAGAGATAATGAAGGTAGTGTTGTGTTGTATAAGGGGAAGATTTGTGGAGTTAAAATAAAGATAGGAAAAACGTTTCTTTTATTGGAACTAATAAAATCAACTGAACAGTTTCTAGGGTAAATTCTTCAGGGTGAGGATTTTTATGAAATTCTGAACTGAATTCGGCAGCAATCAGTGAATATGCTTATTCTGCCAAAAGCTTTAACTAAACATTTAGAGATAAGATAACTGTTAGATGTGTAGAGATATTATCATCATAAGGAAAAGAATTAGTTTTTTCCCCTTCCCTCCATTCTTCATACACTAGAACAGACTAATTTTTTTTGCTGCACCCACAATAGTACAGCAGATTGAGGAAGTTGAGATTAAATATTTTCATTATACAAATCATGTCCTTTTAGTTTTGGTTTGGAATCCTTTAGTGTTAGAATATGCAAAGAGTATGGAGGTTGGATAATTATTTGCTCTTAAATGGGAACGTGTTGTATAAAGTTAAAAAAGAGAAAAGTGCAGCTGTCATTTTTTTAAAAAAAAAGGAGACAAGAGAATCTGCCACCTTGCCTGCCTGTGTGGGGCCTCTTCTCCAATCTCTCTCTTTTAGTACAGGTCTTAGAGCTGAGGCAGTATGTCATGCAGCTCCTCAGACAACATTTTCTCATGTATTAAATAACCCTGTTGCGAAGGTACCTGAAGAGAAGACCCTAGGAGTGGATTGCAAGCTGGTGGACTTGGCCCAGGGATAAAGGGAGCCCAGGAATGGAGGGTTCCAGCTGTGAGTAAAAAGACATTGTCCAGATACCAGGTCTATTCATTGAGCAACAAAAGAAGGGAAGACCTGATATACAAATTTCTCAGAGGCCAGATGTAATGCTCAGGCCTTGTTGCTGCTTGATCACCAGATGTACCAGAAATGGTAGACCTGTTCACTGATGCTATCGGGTTTTTTGAAATGTGCAACTGTGCACAAAATGTGCAGGAAAAAAATATAATTCAAAAACAACATTGTTGCAGTTCAAAATTCAAGCCATACAAAAGATGTATAGTTAACTGATGAAAAATCTGGCTGAACAAAGTGGGAAATATTATTATTATTATTAATAATAATAATAATAATAATAATAATAATAATAATAATTTGTTACCCGCCTCCCCCTCTGGATTGAGGCGGGGTACAACACAAATAAAAACACCATAAAATACATACAACTAATTCAAACGTTTAAAACCAGTGCATCATTAAAAGCAGCACACTGTTAAAAAAGGCATCTTAAAAGCAAAGTGAGTAGTCCAGATTTTTCTAGAACAATAAAACCTCTCGATCTAACATCCCCATGCCAAAGACGCTCCCCACAGGCTCAAGTGCTACTTTTTACAGACTGTTCACTGATGTTCCCAAGATAAGTGAGATAATTCTAGGACAGGTCATGTGAAACTGTTGATCTTACAATAAGCTGCCGCAAAAGATCAGATATGATATTCTTAAGAATTCTCTACTGTATTTACGCATCTGGATTTTTTCTCCTCTTCTTCCTAGGTTGTTGTTTTTATTGGAGTTTGTGATGCCTCTTTTATGAAGCTTGACAATATCCCTCTTTTGCATCAGTGCTGTGAAATTTTCAGTATTTTCTGCTATTATGAATAGGCTTCCAAATGTCATGGAATGTGATGGTAAGCAACAAAGCACACACACACAAGGAAAATGTACAGGTGTGTTGTAGCAGCACACACTATGTGTACAAATTAAAATTATGAACTACTGTGTAGATCCACCCCCCTTGAAAAATCCCTGCAGGCTGCAGAACCTGTATGTGTGTTTGGCAGGAGGGAAGGGGCTGTGGGGAGGTGTGCACACTCCAACACCCAATAGGACACTGCTGTCATTCAGCAGGGTGAAAAGGGTTTTGTATCCGTACTGTAAGGTTTTGAATCACCTATACACTGGGTGTATCTGAGCTAAAGACCTTGTTTTTATTTTTTCATTTGTTGCATTTCTATCCCACCTAATAGCCGATAGTCAAAACAAAAATTATAAGTTATAAAAATACAATATTGTATAGAATATAAAAACCATTTCCATACAAACATATATGCGCTCTCTCGCTCTCACACACATACATACACACACAATTTTATCAACAATAAGAAAATCCAAGACCCAATTAAAAATCTTACCATATGCTGCGAAATGCCTGAGAATAGAAGGTCTTAACCTGGTGCCGAAAAAATAACAACGGGCCTGTTCAGATGACACTTGAGGCTCTGTGGTTAGCAAAATCCACAAGCTGTACTGTCGGTCCTCCCTGTGACATCTGAATCGGGAGAGACTGTTGGGATGAGGGCCAATAAACTGAAGCTTAACCGTATGGGTTGGCAGTTCCCACGTCTGGGAATTGGTGTTTCCTGTTCTGGTTGATGTTGCACTCTCTCTGAAGAATTAGGTTAGTAGTTTGGGAGTGCTCCTTGATTCATCCTTGTCACTGGTGGCCTCCATTGCCCGGAACACCCATTACCAACTTTGGATATGGTGTTTTAATGTGTTTTTAATATTGTGAACCACTGAGAGATTTTATTATACTCAGGGGTATATAAATGCCACAAATAAATAAATGTCACATCTTTATGTGTTACTATGGTTCAGCTGGTTGGGCTATATGTAGAAGGGGAGAAGAGTGTGCTGGGGTGTGTATGGAGGAAGGCTGTGCAAGCATGTACAGGGTGCTGCAAGTGTGTTTGGGGGTGAGGGGAGAGGAGTGTGTTTGTGTGCATGGGGTGGGGGAAAATGTATGGGGGGATGGGAGAAGAATGTGTCTCTGGGGTGGAAGTGAGTGTGTATATGGATATATGGAGGGAGGTGAAAGAGTGCATGATTAGCCCATGGTTAATCATGGCTAACCATCTGACACTGAATAGCATCAGCTGTTGGGGGCAAAAGGTTTGTGTACTCATGTTCTAAGGGTTGTGATGTCTTGAACTTCCAACGTATGGAGTGCACCTGAGCAAAATACTTACTTAATGCAGTGTCTGCAGTTGATGAGGGTTGTTACTCAGACTGGATATCAGCAGATGATTTTAAATTTCAATTGTTTTCTACAAGGTGGCTTATCTTCTCAACTTCTCCTTCTGCCCAGGCTTGCAAAAGGACCTGGTTTTGTCCAATTTATATCTGCAAGTTTCCCAATGAGATACACTCAGCGAAGGAATAAAAATCGAGGTGTAATTGCTTAACCACATAAAGCCAGGCTTGCCTGGCTGCCATGATGATAGGTAAGTTCTAATTGGGCTGTTTTTTGGTGCCCATCTCTCCAGTGGCCTCAGAACTTATTTCTAATTATTCCTATTTTGTCATTCATCTCAAGTGTCCAGTATCTTGCCTGTGCCACCAGCAATTAGTGTAGTATATCCTGAAGTATGTCCAGTTAAACTCTGAGTGTTCACTGATCATTGGAGCTTTTTATGTGCAACACAGGACAAACTCTTCATCCCCAAACAAATTTTCTAATAAACTAGTTATTCTATCAAAATAGAATTGTAGAATATTAATTAGAAGATCCCCCTAACATATAGATTAAGTGGGATGTTGCATTCATTTTCAAATTCTTTATGTGGCCACTTAAATAGACTTGATAATATCAACAATATCTCCTGAGGGGAAGAACCTGACTTACCTGGGGTTGTGGACTCTCCTTCCCTCGAAGTCTTGCCTGAAGCAGTGTTGCAGCAGAAGATGGGAAGTGCAGCTGAAGAGGATGCAGGCCCCTCAGGAGAGCTCCATGAAGGCAATCCTCCTCCACCTCCTCCAGTCCCCTATGGTGCAGATTCTGAGCCAGAAGCAAGTCATCCTCGGGAAAGATGGTGATTGACGCGCAGAGAGCAAGTCTGGCCTGGAAGGAAAAGTCCTTGACTGCAGGCCAGAAACTCAGCTCTGTGAACAGCTCTGTGAACTCAGCCCTTATATAACTGGTAGAGACGGAAGCTTCCTTAATAAGCCGCAGCTGGAGCTGGTGGGACCAGGCTAAGGCTCTGGATAAAAGGAAGCTTTGAAGAAGCAACCATTGTGCTTCAAACAACCATTGTGATGTTGCTGGTTTTGCTATCCACTCCGTGTTTCCTGTATTCGTGTCCTTGGGCTTTATTGGGACTGGACCCTTCAGACTGTGACTTTGGACTTTGATGCTGTGTCTCTGCTGCTGGGACTTGCTTATCTCTGTCCATTACTCCTGGCAATTAAGAGCTTTGCTGCTGGCCAGCTTCCTAGACAGACCTGATAAGACTCTGTATCTGTAAATAAGACAGATTGTTTGCCAGGATTTTCCCATAGGCATCAGATTCTGCTGAGCCCTCTGGAGTCTCCTATTGCCATTGGGACTCCTGATGCATGACACTGAGCTGCTGACTGGATATCCAGGGACACCATGAGCAACTCCAATTTCTGCTGGCTGCAGTTCCCCACTTCCCCATAGTCCTAGGAATGACTTGGCTGACCCTTCATGACCCCCACATCACTTGGCCTTGTGGAGAGATAGTTTTTGCCTCGGACTGCTGTGGCTCCCATTGCTGGCTTGAAATGGTGATTGCAGCCAGGGAGCTTTTCCCCCTCCTTCTGCACTCCCTGCCAAGTACCAGGACTTTCAGGATGTGTTTGACAAAAAAGTGGCTGATCAATTGATCAGCCACCTCACAGACCCTATGACTGTGCCATTGACTTGCTTCCAGGCATCCGGTTCCCTGTGGGGTGAATTTATTCTCTTTCAGAACCTGAGCTGGCAGCCTTGCGGGAATTCAACAAAATTGAAGTATGGATTTATCCAACCTTCTACTTCTCCAGCAGCTGCTCCGGCGCTCTTTGTAAAGAAAAAATGTGATAAGTTATGTCTGTGCAGTGACTATAAAGCCCTCAGTCAACTTATGCGTCACAATTGCTAATCCCCTGCATCTTCACCATTCAAGTTATTTATACCAAGTTAGATCTGCAGGGAGCATACAACTTAGTGCGCATCCGGGCCAGAGATGAATGGAAAACCACATTCCAGACTCGCTACGGCAGTTTTGAGTACACTGTAATGCCATTTGTCGTCCAACACTCTAGCCATGTTTCAGCACTTTATGAATGACATTGTCCAGAACTATTTAGTAATCATTTAACTAGATGACATTCTGATCTACTCGTCCACATGGCAGGCACCTGAGTCTCATGTTCGCGCTGTGTTGCAACATTTACATGAACACCATCTGTACGCAAAGCTGGAAAAATGTGCCTTTGATCTGGAGTCTGGAATTTTTAGGACACTGTATGTTTTTAGGCCTCAAAGGCCTAAAAATGGACCCAACGAAAGTGCTAGCAATCATATCATATTTTGTGCGCTCAACTCCAGGAGTGTTGGTGGATCTTTTCTCTTTCTTTGCAGCAATCATATCCTGGCAACCCCCACCCCACCCCAGGAATGTGAAAGAAGTTCAACAATTTTGGGGCTTTGCTAAGTACTACCGCTGCTTCATTCGAAACTTTGCACAAGTTACTGCTCCCCTCACTCATCTACTTTGCTCTCGCAAACGATTCCAGGGGCCTGAAGCTCAGCAAGCCTTTCAGAGGATGAAAGAACTGCTTGTCTCAAAGCTCATTCTACAACACCCAAACCAGCAGACTCCATTCATGGCCGAGACAGATGCCTCACCATCTTGGTGGTGGTGGATCTGTTCTCAAAGATGGCACATTTCATACCTTGCTCGGGAACCCTCTCCGCTAAGAATACCACTGATCTCTTCATCCAACACTTCTTCCATTTGGACGGACTGCCAGAAGGGATAGCCTCTGACCAAGGACCCCAGTTTACTTGTTTTTGGCAAAATCTATTCTGTCTTTTGGATGTAAAATTGCAACTCTCATCAGCGTACCACCCACAGTCAGATGGCCAAACAGAGAGCACCAATGCCACTTTGGAGTAATACTACTATGTTAATTTTCAGCAAGATAACTGGTGTTATCTTGAGGTTGCCTATAATAACTCCCCGCCCCATTCCTCCACGCAGCAGACAACATTTTTTGTCTAATTATCTATACCACCCTCAATTCTTTCCATCCCCAGCGATCTCCTCCACTGTTCCTGCTGCAGATAAGCTCATACAGGAACTTTAGGCAGTTCACTCATGACTGCAAGATCAGTTGGACCTAGCCAAGCAAGTCTGCAAACACGGGGCTGCAATAGGTGAGAGCAAGGACCCATGTTGAAAATGGGAGATCAAGTATGGCTGTCTACTCGGCATCTCCCATTACAATGACCCAGCTTTGTTAGCGGCTCACTTTATTGGACCATTCCGTATAATGACACAGATCAACCCTGTGACCTTCCTCTTACAGCTCCTGCCCTTGCTGCACATCCACCAGTCTTCCATCACTCTCTGTTAGTGCCAGTTATGCCTGGACATCCTCTCCATCCCCAAGCAACACCACCACTGCTGGTGCTAGTGGATGGTGAGGAAGAATATGAGGTTGCTGATATCCTGGACTCTTATGTTTATCGTACCTGCAGTACCTGATAGATTGGACTGCTTAGGGTCCTGGATGTCGTGTTTCCCCAAATTTCCCACCTTATTGGGAAACAATAAAGAGGTCTGCTACATAATCCACAAAGCTTTATTTAGGCAATAAACATCTCTTCCCACCTGAAGAGAGTCCAATCTCTAGGAACTTTCCTCTAGGCAAAACTATGCAAACTAAGCAAGACAATTGTCCTTTCAAGAAGAACAGAAAGCCTTTTCCCAGAACACTTTAACTTCAGGGAGACTGGTACTGAAGAAGCCTTCAGCAAGAAGCTAACCAGGCTGACCTTCTCTCACTTTGCTTTAGCTCCACCTGTTTTAGTCTGGGGCATACTCTAGGATCAGTTAGCTTTTCAGTGCCCTCCCCCTCGGAAGAATATTGATTTCCCACAGACTGTATTGTTAATGTTTTCAGAGATGAGGTCTGGTGAAAGTTCATTCCCAACTGGTGAAGAGCCCTTGAGAGTCACCTCCCCCACTCCCTGTATAGGCTGGTATGTTTCTGGCGCTGTCTCTTCTGCTTCTGATTGATCGCCTGAAACTCCTTCCCCCAGCCTAAGGGGAACAGGCATAGTCATGACACTGGGAAAATGCCTCACATGCTCCATCTTTGGTCCACCGGTTTCACCAACGTTATCCAGGGAAGCCAGGATCCTGCGGTCCCTCTGGAGAGGCACCTGGGGAGGGGAATGATGTCATGGCCTGAGGAGCCTTCTTCTGAGGAAGAACCTGACTTACCTGGGGTTGTGAACTCTCCTTCCCCCAAAGTTATCCCTGAGGCAGTGTTGCAACAGGAGAGGGAACGTGCAGCTGAAGAGGATGCAGGCCCCTCAGGAGAGCTCCATGAAGGCCATCCTTCTCCAGTCTCCGATAGTGCAGATTCTGAGCCAGAAGCAAGTCATCCACCCAGCCCTTGGGAAAGATTATGATTGAAGCACAGAGAGCAAGTCCAGCCTGCAAGGAAAAGTCCTCAAATGCAGGCCAGAAACTCAGCTCTGCGAATGCCACCTTTATATAGCTGGTGGAGACGGAAGGTTCCTTAATGAGCCACAGCTAGAGCTAGGTGGGACCAGGCTAAGTCTCTGGATAAAAGGATGTTTCGAAGAAGCAGTCAGGCACTGGCAAACAACCATTGTGACACTGCTGGTTTTGCTATCCATGCCATGTATCCTGTATTCGTGACCTTGGGCTGTATTGTAACAGGATCTTTGGACCGTACTTCAGACTTTGGACTATGATTTTGGACTTTAACTCCTGGCAACTAGGAGCTTTGCTGCTGGCCAGCTTCCCAAACAAACCTGATAAGACTCTGTATCCGTAAATACAACAACTTTATTCACACACACACACACACACACACACACACACACACACACCCAAGATGGGATGGCACAACCATTACTTTCACCCAAGTAATAGCAGCAAAGACTGCAGTTCCTGTGTTTGGTATATCTGAGCAGAGATTCTCTTTTTCTCTTTCAATTACACTCCTTCAACCCTCCAATTTTCCTAGTTAAAATGAAAAATATTAATAGGAGGCTGAAATTAATGCATTGGGCAGGCAGGCAGTGCAGGTAAAAGCAGCTATCAAAGAACTGTTTAGCAGAAATGAAATGTAACTAAATTTAATAGCATGTGATCTGAAATCTCACCTCCTTGTTGGTATTGATATTGATTGGTGAGGGTAGATAATATTGAGAGCTGGTAGTGCATAAAAAAATCAAACTTTAAAAAACTATTTTGATAGTGGATGCCCAGAGAACTAAAATGCTGAGAGAACTAAAAGATATGTGAACAAGTAACCTGCTAGAACTGGATGATGCTTAGAATGTGTCTCCTGTCATCATTTAGAGCAACCTTCCCCATCCTTTCCAACTTCGAGATGAGTTGGAGTACAACACCAGCATGCTGGCTGGTGATACTGGGAGCTGTATCCCAACATGTCTGCAGGCCAACAGGTTGGGAAAGGCTGATTTAGAGCGTGGAATATGCACTAGATTGAAGCAAACCAAACACTTCTGGCCTTCCCTCTGTCTGTATGCAAGAACCATTGAGGAAAGTATGGCACCAGATAGTAATAGACCAAGTAAAATTAAAGCTATTTATTTATTTCATATCTCACCATAATTCCATCATGGAGCTCAAGGTGGCTACATGTGGTTCCCAGATGGTCTCCCCTCCAAGCACTGACCAGATCCAGATCTGCTTAGCTTCAGCAAGGTGGCTGCATTATGTGCCTTCAGACCATGGTCTGGAACCATTAATTTTAGAATTAATGTAACAGGATAAATTGTACAGGAAATAAATGGATGGAACAAATTGTAAATGTGGAATACAGGTATCTAGTAGATCCTATGTGGGTGGGTTTTCATTCATCGGAAATGTTGAGGGGTCTGTGTCTTTGACATGCATTTTGCAAAAGGCTGTTTTGGTTCCCTTGCACTTGGAAATGTACTGAATTCTTATTCTAATCATAGAAATCAAGAAACAAATGATGCAATTCTCTCTGACTGCTGGAGATTTATTATATGAAACCAAGCTGAAATGTTATGATGACATGTGCTCATAAGTGTACTCCACACTGCAACATTTTATAAATAATTATAGTACTATATATTTCCCATCAGTTAGCTGTTATTTTCCTTTCTGATTTTCAAATTAATATTTATTTTAGGTGTGTGACATAGCAAAGGCATATAATGAACGTCCTATCAGGAACTCCATCTATGTAAGAGGACCAATCCTATGTTTGTAGTGTGATGAATATGCCATTGCATCAAATCTCTGTAATTCCAGCCCGGGATGTTACTTTTTCCAGAGGCTCTAAGAACAAGGTCAAAGGGAAAGAACAGGTATTGTCAAAGCGTTCTTAATTTTTCTTTCATTTGGAAGGTTTAGCAGTTATTAAATAATCAAAATGTTGAGGGAAATTGGGAAGAATAATTTTACAGTTATACTATTCCCAAATGAGGTTGCTTGCATTTCCCTCCTTAAAGATCATGTTTTTTAAAAGAACTTAAGTGTTAGGCCCCTTAAGAAGTTCACGGTAAGGGACTTCTATGAAATACTGTCATTGGGAATTAGGGAGTTTCCTGTACTTTAGTCTTATAGGCCAGGACATCAAATTTAGGCCAGTGGCACCATCTGCACCTGAGTTTGCATGAAGGCAAACTCCAGCTCTCTAGTGCTGGTAAATACGTGATAGCCTTGCATAATAGTCAGCCCTCACATACCAGCTAAAAAAACTGATTGGTTTCTATGAGGGGCACTTTGAAATATCACACAGGCCAGAGGTAGCACTATCTGCAGAAGTTGAGGGATCGAAAGCAGCCTCAGAAGGTTTCATTATGGAGAAACTTGAAGGAATCAAACTCAAATGACTTTTTTAAAGCCAGTTTAGGACCAAATGTAAGGTTATCCCATGTTGGCTCAAGTACCACAAAGCCAGGAAATTGGAAACCAAGGCTATGTGCCCCGAGATCAATAATGATATTGTGCAATGCCACAAATTATGCATTTCCTTGCATGACAGCTCCATCTCTCCCTCACTATTCTCATCAACCTCTATGTGTGTAACTACCCAGAGAGCTTCGGTTATCGGGTGGTATAGAAATGTAAATAATAACAATAATAATTACAGAGGCAACTCTCTGCAGAGAAGAGCCTCCTCTATCCGTAGAGGCTCTCTGAGAATTTAGAATTCTGATTTTCTATTCATGAAGTAGTCTACCATTATTAGGCATTTTGAGTGAACAAGAAACATAACAAAACAATTTACAAACCTCCTTGTAGTCAAGTCTGAATTGCCAATCGATCTGAGAGATATGGATGGAGACTCTGTTGAGTTATGGCATAAAAGCTGATTAGTTATGGAACAGACTGGGACTCTGGCACATAACCTTTTTGTATTAAGTCTCTGTCTGGGCCACCAGAGACTAGCAGAGAATGCAGCGGTTCTCAGCCAAGAGACAGCAAAGACATAAATTAAGGCAAAGATTCTTGTAGGTTAAAACAAACCTTTTTACTGGCAAATACATATAATTTAGTTATGGCAGTACAGATACAAAATACTTACAAACGGTCCATTCCAGGATCCAACATGAAGGCTCAGAAAGGCACCATAAATAGTGGCCAGACCAATATTGGCTAGCATGTAATACATTACACAAAGTGATATCTTATTTGGATCAGCTCTGGCCTATAGCAGTTTTGAACAACAGCTTATGACAACAGTTAATGATGCTCACATAGTGTAATATGGCCGCTTTCACTGAGGTGAAGACAAAGGGCAAGATTGCTAGAGTCACCCTTTGAGTAACCGCAAGTTCACTAACCGCAAGTTAGGGAGCTGAGTATTCTGGTAGCCACCTATTTTCTGGAGACAGGGCTTATAGCGTTGACTTAGAGATTTTCTAAATCCAGGGTGCTGTGGGCTTGACTCTCAAGGTAAAGTCTCTGTTATTCCATCTGATTGCAGTGCCTGACAAGGTTGGTTTAGGTCTGCTAGAAGTGATGCCACCTGCGATCTCAGTGCTGTCAGTGTTTTCCTCCTTGTTTATCTACCAGCTTGAAGGGCATTAGTATGCAGAGCTACTAATTTCAAATGTCTTCATGACGAAGTTGATCTATGAAAGATTTGAGGATGTATTCCCCCCTTCAGTCCTCCATCTTTTAATTGCAAGTCTCTAGCACTTGAGTTTGTTTTGCTGCTTTAGGCTCTGTCAGTTTCACAGACAGTTAATTGATCTTCATTAAAAGGGGCCACTGTAGTCCAAATAAGTTTTATTGAAGTTGTTTCAGCTGCATACCAGACTCCCTTTGTAATGATGTACAACTGGATGAATTGGCCCTTTGAAGAACCTTGTGCCCTATTGAAGGTGTCTTCACTGTCAGAGCATTCCAGGGTATTCACCAGGTGATGGCTCAAGAAATAGGTTCTCAAATTTCTTTCTCATCACAATGTTTTACCTTGCTGCATCATCTAATATTGACAGTGGTTTGCTAGGGTTTCAACTTTATTTATTTATTTATACATTTATTAGGGTGGATGGTTTGCTGGGGTGGTTTGCTAGGGTTTCAACTTTATTTATTTATTTATTTATTATTACATTTATTACATTTATTAGGGTGGATTCCTGCATTGAGCAGGGGCTTGGACTCGATGGCCTTGTAGGCCCCTTCCAACTCTGCTATTCTATGATTCTATATACCGCCCCACAGCCGAAGCTCTCAGGGCGGTTTATTTTGATACTATTCTTGTTATAAATTGCCCCATTGCTTGGAGAGCAATTACATTATGCTTCCATGTTGATCAATATCCAAGCCATACTCTTATTAGGATTTCTTGAAGATCAGCTTAAGTTATTTTGATACCTTGAGCAAGTATGTACTGTGGGCATACAGGATAAACTCTAGGATAGCAAGGGGGAACTTAAGAGACAATGGACTGGATGAGGGCTAATAAACTGAAACTCAATCCAGAAAAGACTGAGATGCTGCTAGTGGGTGGTTCTTCTGACCGGATAGTGGGTGTTCAACCTATTCTAGATGGGGTTGCACTCCCTCTGAAGGAGCAGGTTCATAGTTTGGGGGTTTTCCTAGAACCATCTCTGTTCCTTGAAGCTCAGGTGGCCTTGGTGGCACGGAGTGCCTTCTACCAACTTCAGTTGGTGGCCCAGCTACGCCCCTATCTGGACAGGGATAACCTAGCTTTAGTTGTCCATGCTCTAGTAACCTCCAAATTAGATTACTGCAATGCACTCTACGTGGGGCTGCCTTTGAAGATGGTTCGGAAGCTGCAACTTGTGCAAAATGCAGCAGCCAGATTGATAACTGGAACCAGAAGGTTCGAATATATAAGACCGATTCTGGCTGCTTATATGTTTCCAAGCCCAATTCAAGGTGCTGGTTTTAACCTATAAAGCTTGGGACGACAATACCTGACGGAATGCCTCTCCAGACATGAACCTACCCATACACCACACTCAACATCTAACGTCCTCTTCCGAGTGCCTACTCTGAAGGAAGCTCGGAGGATGGCAACAAGGGAGAGGGCCTTTTCAGTGGTGGCCCTCCAATTATGGAATAATCTCCCTAACGAGGCTCGCCTGGCAGCAACATTGTTATCTTTTTGGCACCAAGTTAAGACTTTTCTCTTCTCCCAGGCAGTTAACAACATATGCTGAGTTTTTAACTGACCCCAGAATAGTTGTTTTAAATGGATATTCCTGTTTTTATGCTTTTGATGGTTTTAAATTTCTGTATATTTCTTTTTAATGTTCACTGTTTTAAACTTTTGTAAACCACCCAGAAAACTTCGGCTATGGGGAGGTATATAAATGTAATAAGTAAATAAATCTTAAACTCATCACAGTGAAAGAAGCTATAAAGTGAAAATCTGGGCAAGCAATTTTAAATAAATAATAAAGAAATGGAGACATTGGCAGATCTACATCCAGAGCTATTTAAAGGAAGAGAAGTTATGCTTAGGGTACTATCCAGTGTTAATCCTACTTAGGATAGACCTGTAGAAGTTAATGTAACTTAAGACTTACTAATTTCATTATAGGACAAATATTGGATACAGAACAGGGGCGATAGGCTTTTAAGGGTGGGAGAGGCAGGGACCACCCAAGAGTCTGTAAAACAAACAGTTTGTTCTCTGTAAAGAGAAAAAGAAAGCAAGACTCTTCTTCAGGCGTGGCCAAACCACCTCCCTTTATTAAAACTAAAAACAAACAAAAAAACAACCCTTTGCTGAGTTCTTTCCAGAACCCTTTCCCAGCACAGTAGCTTCCTTTCCCCATGACTTCTCCTGGAGTAGCTCCAAAAGTATGGATTAGCCTCTGGCAGATTGGCAACATTTCAAATTTGAGAACGGCGAGTCTAGAGTTTGCCATGAAGCCTCTGTATCGATTCCTATCCTCCTCCCTCCCAAGAGATCAGGAGGCTGCCAATCGTTCTTTGACACCAGCATATAACTGGTGCCTGCCTCCGAAAGACACACAGATTTCTCCTCAACTTCTTCCTGTCATAAAACGGGGAGGAGACGCATGCCTGATCCTCAACCTCAGTGATCTCTTACCTCGCCTTCCAAAATCTCTGCATGGAGACCTTGTCTACCATAGTCCAAGCTATCCCACCGGGAGCCTTCCTAGCTTCACTGGACCTGCAGGACACGTACCTACATAGAATCATAGAATAGCAGAGTTGGAAGGGGCCTACAAGGCCATCGAGTCCAACCCCCTGCTCAATGCAGGAATCCACCCTAAAGCATCCCTGACAGATGGTTGTCCAGCTTCCTCTTGAATGACTCTAGTGTGGGAGAGCCCACAACCTCCCTAGGCAACTGATTCCATTGTCGTACTGCTCTAACAGTCAGGAAGTTTTTCCTGATGTCCAGCTGGAATCTGGCTTCCTTTAACTTGAGCCCATTATTCCGTGTCCTGCACTCTGGGAGGATCGAGAAGAGATCCTGGCCCTCCTCTATGTGACAACCTTTTAAGTATTTGAAGAGTGCTATCATGTCTCCCCATATAACCATTTGCAGCCAACACAGATCTTTCTTCTGGTTATGACTGCAGCGCCTATACTGACAGTACAAGGTGCTCTTGCTCGGCCTCTCCTGTCCCCGAGTCTTCACCAGGGTTTTGGTGGTGGTTGTGGTCATCCTCAGAGTGTATGGGACTATGCCTATCTGGATGACTGGCTAGTGGTGGCCACTTCCTTTCAGCAGGCTGTTTGGGCAGTCAGCTCCCCCCCCCTCACTCCAGCACCTTGGGGTGATCCTGATCCTGATAGAGTTTTCCATATGTCTGGATCCCCACAGAGAACAGACACAGTTACAGGGTCTCAGGAGGCTCACTCGTTACTCCACCTCCCTCTGTTCACCCTCTTCCCCCTTTTTGATAAGCTGGTCTCCTGCTCTGCCTTCAACTAGTACTATCCTTCCTGGCTTCTCTACTGGAGGAGATCACAAAGTCCAAATGCAGATCAGCCTCACTAGGGATGTTTGTCAGTCCCTGGACTGGTGGCTCTTGCATCTACCCCAAAGAAAAGGGTGCCTTCTCACAATAAGATACAGGACAGTAGTAATGACCAATGCTTGCCTGGAGGCGTGGGTAGCCATGTGCAGCTCCTTCCTACACAGGGACTATGGAACTGGCAGGTGAGGGGCCTATATGTAAACTTCCTAGCGCTCCGGGCTATCCGCCTCGCTCTTCTAGTAGAACACCTATTCAACAGACATCAGGTTCTGATCCAGTCAGGCAGCACAGCAATGGTTGCTTATGTAAATCTTCAAGGGGGATCATGGTCAGATGCTCTGCACATGGAGGTGATTCCCCACCTAGTAGGTCATGCCCTGCCCCTCTATGGTGTGCATGTGAAGGGTTTTCTTATGTAGTAGTGGACTGACTACGCTGTCTGGGACTAGATCTGACCGATGGGGCCCGTCATCCTTGGGCATTCAACCTGGTGAGGGGTCATTTCGAGAATCCATGTTTGGATCTGTTCACCTCCACAGAAAACAAAAGTCCAAGCATTTTTCAGCAGACATTTGGGCTTGGGGGCAAACACCCTGTCCACCAGGTGGCCAAGGAGCCTGTTTTATGGCTTTCTCCACTAGCCATCCTTCTCCTGGTCCTGACTCTGGTGGAATTTCATGGGGCGGTTCCAAATCCGGCCAAGGGAGTGGAAAGATTCCTGATACGATCCTTCAGTTAATCGCAATGGGAAATTCTTGAAAGGCTTAACAAACCATCCCAAGGGAGCTAGTCCAAACATTGGTCATTTGTTGGTAACTCAGGGAATATGGCCAAAGCCTAAAAAAGATCACAAGGAAAGTAAAAATCTCAGGCACTCAGTCCACTGGGAACTCCCCAGAAAAAAGTCCAACAGTCAAAATCAACCCCAGTCTACCCTTACACTGAGCTGTTGATGAACCAACACACACAATCCACAACAAACGAGAGTTCAAATATGTGGAAAGCCTCACAGTACTTTTCATGGCAAAGTCCTTAGTAATCCAAAGTCCAATTAGGAGAGAGTCCATGTGCAGAGGGCTTTCAAAGTCCCAGATGGAGATGGATCCAAACAAGGAGGGGTTTCAGGCCATTGGTTGAGATGTTCCTAGCAAAGGCTCCTCCTTTATAAGCTCCTCCAGCTTATAAAGTGTGGCATAGGCCTCATCCAAACAACTTGACAGTTAGGGGCTTTGGCTCTTAAGCCATGCCCTTGTCCAAACAGGGAAGCACTGCTCAGCCCACCAAGATGACACTAGTATCTGAGTGATAGCATGACTACAGGAATAAACTATGATTCCCTTCTAGTGCCCTGATTCTGAACACACTTACTTAGGAGTAAGCACCATTTTGTTAAAGAAAGGGATAATATATTTTTTAATTAAAATTTTAAAAGGAAGCATCTGTGACCATGTACAGAGTTTTCCCATGGAAAACCTGCCTCATTCAGTGTTGTGATTGGGACTGAAATGCAGACACAGGACTGAAGGAGAGGCACTCTGTATATGTTCAGGAGCATTAATCATTATTATAGAACCCATTGCATCCTTTTTCTGCAGTGCCTTCAGCGATACTCCGTACTCCTTCCTTTTCATATTTACCTCAGAGTAAGTCCTCGTGTGGCACAGAGCCGTAAAGCAGCAGTTTCTGCAGCTGAAACTCTTCCCATGGCCTGAGTTCGATCCCAGCGGAAGCTGGTTTCAGGCAGCCGGCTTGGGTTGACTCAGCCTTCCATCCTCCTGAGGTCGGTAAAATGAGTACCCAGTTAGCTGGGGGAAAGGTAATAACGGCCGGGGAAGGCAACGGCAAACCACCCTGCTATAAGGCCTGCCAAGAAAATGTCAGCGAAAGCTGGCATCCCTCCAAGAGTCAGTAATGACTCAGTGCTTGCATGAGAGGTTCCTTTCCTTTCCCTTTAAGTCCTATTGAACTCAGAGAGACTTACTTCTGAGTAGACAAATTTAGGATTGTGCTGTAATTGTTTTTTTAGGTGACATAAGACACAGAACCTTCCGAGGATAAAAGGAAAAGAGGAGAACAATCAGGGAAATGAATAACAGAGCTCAGGAACACACAGCCAAGAATAAAACAAGGGGGTGGGGGTGGGGTGTGAGAGAGGGAAAGGAATTTGTGTGGAGATTGGGGGGAAAAAGAGGGATCACCAGCCAGACTTCCCGGGAGGACCGGCAGCACATGCCTGGCTTTGATGGTGCTGCTTTGCATCAAACTTGCACTTTGCAACTCCCTCCCTATGCCCATTTCTTTACCGGGGAGTAAATCCAGTGTGATGCACCTTTACGTCTGTCTCTGGCACCTTTCTGAGGCTCCTGAAGATTAGGATGGTGGGAGAAAGGGCAGCGACCAGGGAAAGGGCAGCAGCTCCTCTTCATTCCCTTCATTGGCCTGGCGCACATGAGGAACAGGAGGTAGGCAATGGTGGCAGCTTTTGCACAGGCAGGTCCTGCAGCAGAGGCAAGACCAAGCTCAGCTATGTGTCTCTGCTGGATATGCTGGCGGATGGTGAGGGGCTGGTCGGCCCCGTCTGGAGGTGTGGGTGGCAGTGCAGTCACGGAGCTGGGATGCAGGAGCTGATGGTGGCAAGCGAGAGTAGCTGTAGCAGCAGGGCTAGGCAGATGTATCCTTGGTGAGGCAAAGGGGCCTGCATGCATGGCACTCTGAGCAGGCAGGCCTAGCCAAGCTGCCACTCCCTGCCTTTCCTGGTCTTGTAAAGCAGCAGCATCCTCGCCTCTAGGATTTGTGAGAAGGGGGACTTCCAGGAGTGACGCGTTCGTCTAGCCCTGTGTCCCGCTGTCTCCTGAGCCCACTCGAGAGTTGGACGCAGGGCTAGGCAAACGCATCCTCTGCAGATGCATTGCTCCATGATTTCTGGGAGAGGTAGGGAAGCCAGCGAGTGAACGTTGGCTTCTCTACCTCTCCCCGAAGTCTCATGTCTTGAGACTTTATCCTGGAAGTTTTGAAACACACAAGATTTCCAGTGCTACTGGATGTCAGAAACCCTGGACATTATTAAAAACAAAAAAACAAAAACAACCAGATGTCCTGGGGGGCAAAAAACCAGGGGGAAATGGGCATATGGTCACCCTAATTTACCTTCATTTTCTTCATTAAATTTCCTTCTCACTGTTTATAAGCCCCCACATATACATCATATGTACCAAAGATAACCCTGAAAATCCCCATGAAGTCCATAAAAGATTATACCAGAATAAGTAAGTATTCTTTAATGAGTCAATGGAACTTACTCTCAGGCAAGTGTGTATAAAATGGCAACTTAAATGCCATTGTTTGGTAGCTCCTTTAAAATGCAGAATAATAGATTTATTGATCGATACCGTCCCCCGTTGCAAACTTGTAAAAACTATATGACATAATAAAAAGGGCTTTTGATCATAAAGCTTTATGTGTGATGTTTAGTTGGACTGCCGTTGACAGAATTGTAAGGGAATTAATAGATTTTGGACACAAGTTGTAGATTTTATAAACCTTTGGTTATAAAATATTGGCAGGCAATATTAAAGGGCTTATAAAGGTAGAGCAACAAAGGAAGACTCAATGAGACAGTGGATTAAATTTATTATTTATTAGAAAGGAAAAAATAAACATGATTGAGGAAGTTCAGCAGGTAATTTGTTGAAAAGGAGGGTAAAGTTGGGATAATGATGGATGTTATTCTTGAGCCTCTCTTTTTCAAAAAAAATATAATTGTAATGAGAGTGAATATAAATGGAAAAATAATCTTTTTTGTGATCATGATTAGATTGTGTTACCTCTGGTTCCTTTTGTACTTGACTTTGGACTATATATATTTGTATAGTTTACTTTTTAACAATAAAATAATAAAAAAATTGAACTAGATGACATAGTAAAAATGGGCTTTTCATCATAGAGCTTTGCACGTGATGTTTAATTAGACCCCCATTGATAGAAAATAGATATTTTTATTCAGTCCTTTAGCATATAATCTGGTCTGTTGCTGAAGTGGTTTTTTATTGGTGGGCTGCTGGGCTTGTTGTTGTGGTTGCATTTTAGTACTGTTTTTAATATATTTGTTTATGTTCTGTTTTAATTAATATTTTGTTTTTCATCTGTATTTTATTATCAGCTGTATTAAGCACCATTTTTTGGTGGAAAGGTGCCTTATTGGCCATAAAACAGGTGGGAGAAAAACAACAGCATCTAGGCTACAACTTCCAGTAAAGGCTTTTCCTTCCACTAGTCCCACTCATCCTTAATTGCTTTTTGTAACATCTTGCCTGATGAAGATCTCTGAAGATCTCAAAAGTGTGCACATTTTTGGCAATCTTGGAGTTGATGCAATAAACACGTCACATTATTTGGAGTTCACATCCATTACTCTTCTTGCAGTTCTTTTGCAACTGTGAAGCGGGCTAGTGTTCGTTAATCACATATTGCACAGGTTTGCTGAGTTTGTGATCCATGCAGTATTTGTCCCCCCCCCCCAATAATCCCTAATAACGACATGTGATAACTAGAAAATCTAAAGGTCAGGATAAAAGTTATTAGAATATTTACCAGCCAACATTATTTAAATTAAACAACAAACATATCAAACATATAAAGATGGCAAATGGTCTGGAATCTCTTCATTCAAGAACTCAGATTTTAAAGGAAATTGTTTTACGATGTGTTGTTGACCCACTCTCATGCAAATTCCAATGTAGCCACAGAAAATGCCATGCCCGATGGCAGCAGGGGGAAGCCACCTTAGCTAAGGAGAGGAAAACAGAAGCACCATAACCGCCCCACTCCCCCATCCTTCTCCATTTTATTTATTTATTTTATTTTTTACATGGGGCTACTTTTGATTGTGAACAGACAGAGCAGCACTACACCAGAAATGGGTAGAACTATTGAAGCACATAGAATCTAGATTTGATACTGTATTTTTAATATTAGTAGTTGTGTACCTGTGGCACAATTTGTTAACTTTGACCCTTGACAAATTGCACAATTTTTGAGAAATTGGGTTTATCCTTAAGGACAAAGGTCACATTAAGCTTAAAGAGACAGTGAGAGAGAAGTTAAACATAAATTCCTATAAAGAAAATGGGGGAAAGACAAAGAAATATACCTACTGATTTTCTGGAAAAGGGTACATAATTCCATTATTCAATTAATATTGTTCCTACAAATCCACTCTGTTTTGAGACTCAGTCTATCTAAACTTCGGACCTCATGATCATAACACCTAGCCTGTTTGGGGGACCTTGTTTCTCCCCTTATCCCTGTTTCTTGCCTGGTGAAGAGTTTTAGGGAACTTGAAAGCTTGCATGATTTTGTAAAATATTGTTTGCTTCCAATAAAGGTGTTTGGATTTTTTTGATCTATTGATGTACCTGTTGAATTATTTACTTACTGATTTTGGAATGAATGAATGAATGAGGTTAATTCTTTTTTTATAATTTTATTACTGTATTCAATTTTGTTAAACATGAACTATGCATGTTAAAATATTGTGTAACTTGAAATATATCTATACTAAAACAATGAAGGTACTGAATCTCTCCCCACACAAATTACTTAAGTGTCTGTTTGGCAACTTATGAACTTGCCAAATATCCCTTCACAAATGTGCTCATTTCCCTGAACTAACAGTTTTTGTGTGTTGTGGTTAGCCAGAAATATCATGTTTCATGAAAGCAAACTTATCTGAAAACATAACTATTACCTTTTTGCAGACTGGCAATTCAACCTCAGTTTCTGCTCCTCACAGCTTCTCTCAGACATCAGTCTCACCAGCCAGTCAGGACATCTGTAGGTAAGGTATTAGTTATGTCATTGCAGTGAAACATTACAGACGATGGCTACATTTTCATGTCTGATATCAAATTAAGGTCCTGGAAATTCTGAAAGGCAAGTATTGCCATCAGACTTCGTACTTAACCTGCAATCCACAACGTGCAGTAGAGATTGTAGGGTGGGTATGAAGCTTACTCCATTGTGCCGTGTTCTGTGTTTGGATGACACACCAATCTGCACCTCAGTGCAAGAAATAATACAAATGGCAGTCACAATGCGTGGGGCAGGGAGAGCAGCCATAATGGCTTCTTCCCCTACTGTAATCATCCGAATGCACCCATTGTGTTGTAAATGGCACTTTCCTTCACATGCATACTTCAAAAGGAAATTGGCACGATACGAATTGTAGCATATAAATCATGCCATCATATTCTTCTCTTTTTAATACTGCTGTTTACCACTTTTGTTCTGCTTTCTGTTTGCCATCTCAACACTAGCTGGAATTGTAATTTCTTCATATAATTGTATGCATTCTTTTTAATAATTGTTTTTACTTTCTGTGCTTTTATTCCACTGTTCTGCATGCAGTTCCAGTGCAGTGTGTTCTGAATGTTGTCATCACAGTCCAGTGCAATCTGCTGTTGTCTTGAAAAATCCTGTCTGCCAGAATTCTCTGACTCAAGTGGCCACTGTGACAGTAATCTGTCAGGATACGGTGCAGGCTTCCAAGAAAAACCTCCATAGGCATGATTATATCCATGTGGTCAAGTCTAAGAATGGAAAAGCTACCCAAGCTCTGAAATTCTCCAAGTCTCTCAGTGATATGGACCAGAAGGCTCAGAGCACAACCCAAAGCTTTAGCTACGTGGAACGAACATGTTCAGAAGGCAAACTGACACAAACCCAGGAGCAGTGTTTAAAGCTTAACACATTTTATCACAAGGAGAAGAAACCATTCAACCTCAGACCCTTTATTTTTAGTAACCCCAAACTCTCCTCTTTCCAGTCACTTTCCACCAATTACTCAAGCACTTTGGGGGCTAGTGCTACCCATAGTGCAGTACACATTCCTCTCCTGGAGGACAAGTGTGACAACGAAACTTCCCAAAGTACAAAATTGCTGCACTATATTTTCTCCTTCTCTCGTAGCTCCAGTGCAAGCAGTCATGGATTCAACTTGGATTCAAACTCAAGCTGCTTCCAACCAGAGAAATCATCCAGTATGATGGTAGAGAGCACAGGTTTCTGTTCATATGACATGGGAGATGATGATGTCTTTGAGGACAATTCCTCTGTGAGGCTGAAAACTGCAGAGCTGCGGGCACCGCTCTGTTCAGTTGAAAAGGATAGTGACCTAGACTGTCCTTCTCTCTTGTCAGAAAATTTCCCCCCACTTTCCCCTGTGTCCATCTCTGAGGATGCTTGCAGGTTGGTTTACAAAGAGCCACCTTTCTCTTCCCTCTCCCAATTCTATCGTAATCTGCTGTGCCCTCTGGGTTCACTCTTGCTTGCTTCAGTACATGCAGTTTTAGGAGTATGCTCCTGATATGCTTTTGAGAATTACCTTCTTCAGAGCTTGTAAGCTCTTTGAAAAAACAAAGCAATCTCTTTCCCATAAATATTCAAGTAAATCAACTACACATATGAAAGGCCAGTTCAAACATATAACCTAAAAGTTGTATTTGCCAGTTGCATTAGATCTAAGGAGCCACCTCCAGTACTCCATGCATAAAGCAGGACTTTCTGCTGCAGCTTCTCACCCATCCACCCCAATTCCTGAGGATCAGGGCCCTCCAGAATACATGTAATGTGGTTTGGGGAGCTGCAGTGTAGGACCAAATTTACTGTCTCCTGGTTATGTGTGTGAGTAGATCCTTGGTTCCAAGCCACAGAGTCAAAGACTTAGGGCTTACCTAAAAGCCCATCTCCAATGAATCCAGCCTATTTGCAGGTGGCAATTTGTGGGATGATGATTTTCAGAGGGAGTGGGAGGAAGGGGAGATTTAGAATCATTTACCATTGATGGTGGTATGAGGAGGAGCTTTTCAGGTTTAAACCCCACCCATCCCCACCCATCATTTCCCCTAGAATGACCATAGCTTAATAAATTCTCCCTGTGAAACAAGGTAAACCTCAACTGAAATCAACATTGACTTGGAAGGGATCATACAAACCATGTAGGAGCTTGCAAGGCAAGGCAAGCTGAGATTTTTGTGGCACCCGAGGCACAAGTAAGTATCCAGAGATTTGGTAGAGGAAGATACTTTAAACCTGATTCAGGCCCATCTCTTGTGTTCATATACTACATAATTAGCATTTTAAAACAACAACTTGTTGAGTTCAGTAGTGGATTCAATTAATTTAGTCTCCATAAGTAGAAGCCTCATTTTACTGGGAAGTACTGCAGTAAGTAAAGTACCATTCTCCCTGTTAATAAGATGATATATTCTAATTATTTTGCCCTCTCTTGGTTACATTTTTTTCTTTGCTTCATCTATCCCCATCTCATGAGCTAGAGAGAGAGAATAGTGTCTGTGTTTACTTAGTGTGTCTGTGTCTAGCATATTTATATTATTTCTTTTGAACAGAAATAGTTCTTGCAGTTTTGCAGGGGGCGGGGGGAATCTGCAATGGTTGACGATGCATGATCTCCCTCTTCCGTATTGTTTCCATCTTCAGTGGTATATTTTCTTGGATTGAGTCATAACTGTTTTTCCTTCTGTTTAATATATTGCTGTGCACCTGATACAGGATATGTCATTGTGAAGGAGATGACGAGAGCCCTCTAATCACTCCCTGTCACTGCACGGGAAGTCTTAATTTTGTGCATCAGGCCTGCCTGCAACAGTGGATCAAGAGCTCAGATACCCGCTGCTGTGAACTTTGCAAATACGAATTCATCATGGAGACCAAGTTAAAACCTTTAAGAAAAGTAGGTGCAAGGGTGGTTTTCAAATGGTTTACATATCTGGACAAGCATGTAATAATTTCTTCATTAGATCTCAGGACTGTATGTAGGAGAGGGATAGTTCTCAGGACTCTGTGTTTGTGATAGGTGCTGGTATTTTAGTGTTCCCCCTCCTCTTCTGGACAATATAAGACAACAATGTATTACAATTGCATTGTATCCCCCCACCCCTTGGACAACAATGGGTTGCATTGTTGCCTGCTAACAATTATATTTTATTATATTTATAAGTATAATAAAACAGGGATAATACGGGGTTGATAATACAAATGGCCTATCATGCAAGATTGGTGTAAAGAATACTGAGATAATATGAGTGGAAAAGGAGTGGGAGACTAGCAGGAACTATGGGAAAGGCAGATGTATTAGAGAGAGTGAAGGATGACAACATGAGAATTGAGTGGGGAAGGGAGAAGGAGAAAATGTTTTTTTGATATATGCCATGCCCCTCCTGCAAGTTATCACACATTTGTTCATCCCTTACTGGAAGAGCAGAGAAAAGTGGAACTACTATTGGCTATGTTGAGGGGTTAAAGCTGTCAGCAAAATGTAGTCGAAAGCATTAGTTTTAAAACTTATAATTGGTGAACTTGGAAAAATCAAAGCTGGTTTCCACCTAAAGGACAAGTATCAATTGACTGTTCTGTAATGACCACTTGACTGTTCTGTGATGTTTTGTAATCCAGCCTGGTGCCTGTGCCCCAGGCACCTTTGATGGTGCTCACTAAGTTCTGTGACCCTGATTTTTAATTTGTTTTTAATGCTTTTTAAAAAATTATTATTATTTTCGACTGGGAAACTGGCATGCTGCAAAGCGAAGGATTGTCCTCCTGCACCATCTTTATTTGAGTTGTACAGCACCATGTACATTGATGGTGCTATATAAATAAATAATAATAATAATATTTGAGTTCAAAAGAGTGGTTTTGTGTTTTGGAGCTCAGACAGCACCTCTGCAAGTTTGTTTTCTTTTAGTCTCACCAGTTTGCCTTCTAGGAAATTAGTGTTTTGTGACCAGCCTTGACTATCTTGATAGCCATTCTGTGAATATGCGAGCTCTGCTCCATAGCAGCCATTTTGTGAGATCACCCACAATACACTTTCAAAATTCCAAATGTGTTTACCAACCTGAAAAGGTTAGAGGACTCCTGATCCTAATCTCTTGTCCTACTTTCTGGATTTCCTCCTAGTGGGAGAAGCTACAGATGACATCCAGTGAGCGAAGGAAAATCGTATGCTCCGTAACTTTCCATGCAATTGCTATTACTTGTGTGGTGTGGTCTCTCTATGTCCTTATAGACCGAACCGCTGAGGAGATTAAACAGGGGGAGTCCACTGGTATGTTACTTTGACTTTCCTGCCTAGAACAATTAATTTATTTTATTTATAATGCTATTTTACCACTTAATATACTAAAATCCCTAAGCAGTTCACATAAGAAACACAATGTAACAATGTAAAAACAGTATCTCTATATATAAAAGTCCAGACTGCTCCTCCAAGCCAGTTATGGTTTTTGCCCTCTGGCACCATCTAGGGATGTTCCTCTGAACTGCGGCCTTCCAGAGAAGTTCCAAGTTCCAAGAAAGATAACTGCCAGGAGCTTCCGGCCTAGCAGATGGGCCAAAACCCACTAACCTCCTCACCAGACTGCTCCTCTGTCGTATGACAGGCTTTTTTTGCTAGTAAAATAAATAATTACAATAAAATAACAATAAAACCGGACAGTAACATAATCCTTTATAAGTCATAGAAACCCTGTGTGAACAAATACGTTTTCAAGAGGCATTTAAAACTTGCCACTATTTCTGCTTCGAACCACATGTGGGAGAGTTTTCCGAAAAATAGGTGCCACAACTAAGAAGGCCTGCTTTCATGCCATTATCTGGCAGCATTCCATTGGTTGCGGAATGACCAGTAGCATCGACTCTGAAGATCTCAGGGGTTGACTGAGAGGGAGAAGACAGTTGTTTAGGTCCCGAATTGTTTAGGGCTTTGTATGTCAACAACCTTGAACATGGCTCAGTAGTTGATAGGCAGCCAGTGCAGTTCTATACACATATGTACTATGTGTATATATTTTTATTTATTATTTGCAATATTTATAAACCTTACCACATCCAAAGTATTTTGGAGCAGTGAACAAGAGGTAGAATAAAAACACCACGTTAAAAAAATACTATTTTTAAAAGAACAGAGTTCTGATAAAACCCAAGTTCTGGTAAAATTGCAGCTGGTCACTCAGGCAACGCAAAGTTGGCACCTGCCTGACCCCCAAAGGCAGGGAATCCCACATTGAAAGGTTTTCTGGTAGACTCCAGTCGGACCATTGGTCCATGTGGAACCACCAGGAACATGCCTTCAGATGACCTCAGTGGATAAGGAAGAAGACGCTCTCTCAAGTATCATGGTCCCAAGTTGTTTCAGGCTTTACACACTAGTACTAGAACCTAGAGTGCATTGCAGTATTCCCTATCTTGGCTGTCCCTATCTAGGAATGAGCATAGTTCGCAAACCAGCCAAAAGTTGGTAAAGAGTGCTTCAGGCCACTGACATCACCTGAGTGACATCCCCAAATTATGTATCTGTTCCTTCAGAAAGGAGTGCAACCCCATCCAGAACAGGTAAACAACTCAACTCCCGGAGCTGGGAAGTCACCTACTCACTCTGCCTTGTTAGGATTCATCTTCAGTTTATTAGCTCATAACTTCATCCAGGCAACAGTTCAGAGCATTCATGGCCTCTCCTGATTCAGATGACACAGAGAAATAGAGCTGGGTGTCATAAGCCTACTGATGACACTTATGAAAGAGGATACATAAAATAACTTTTTTATTTACCCTCAGAGAACAGTATAGAAACATAAAAGACAAAAAACCTTGTGATTTCCTTGCATCATTACAGTACACTGATTCTACCTCTGTCTTTATGTTCCTTCACACAGAGCAACTTTGGATATGAAAGTAGCAGATTTGGAGCACTGCACTGGGGATGGGGAATCTCTGTCGCCCCCTGGTGGACAGAGAATATTGGATATAGTCCTTTGCCTTTCTTACATAAAAATCCAAACCCCCTCCCCACATCACATTCTTGTGTTACTTTTTTACTTTTCTTCCTCCACTCACATTAATGTTGTCTGCTAGTTTGCTAGTTTATTTACCTGTTGATCTCTATACCTTTAATATGAATAAGAGGAAAAACTACCTCAAAATCATTTCTTCTGCAAAGCCTTTCTCTAACCCAACATCAAATCACCTATTGAAACCTCTCACTTTCCATTTGTAAACAATCACATTGATTATTTTTCACAGCTGTGTAAAGCACAGAACTTCATATTATTCAGATCCTGAAAATACTGGTTTTAGATTTTAATGAAAAATGTAAAGTCCTGAGCAGTGAGAGCCAATACAGTGAAGAGGGCTGAACCAGTGAAACCTGTTTCATAATCTTGTGTGATCTTAGGATATTCCACACACCTAGCCTAATGTACAGAGTTGTTGAGATGTATGCTGCCCTGAGCTAGTAGAATGCAAAGTTAGAGATATTTTGTTTCAGAATTACAACACATTTTTTCTGAACCCCTTGAAAATGGATGCAAAGATCGAGTTCAGATTTGAATTCAAAATATCCTCAATATGCATAACAATGCTCATTTCAATTACCATGTTCAGATGTAATAATTTAATGATGGTTTGTTGAACTAGCCAGGATCCAGCTGACAAACAAGCATAAACATATGTAAAATCAAATCCATTTCATTTATTACCGTCACAGACTAGCAAAGTTAATATAAAGCATGTAAAAGATAGTTAAAAAGTAACATAATAGCAAAATACAATTTTGTAGAATTCTTCTCTCAGGAGGATAGCAACATTTCCCCCCTAATTTGTCATTTAAAACCTTAGCAACCCCTTTGGTTATACAAGAGGACACATCCCTTAAATTAATACCAAAATTGTGGAGTTACTTAGTTTTTTTTCTGCATTCCTTATACATATTACAATACAAAAGGACATGTTCAACAGATTCTGTTGTTCCAGCACCACAGGGACATATCCATTCATTAACCAGGATCTTACTAAATCGTCGTTCTAGTAATGCTGATGGCAACACATTAAAGAGAGCAAGGGTAAATGCTCTTCTGTACTTTGTAATGGTTAACGTATGCAGATATGAAGTTGGAGTGAGTCCGTAGTTATTATAGAGTAACAGAGAACAAGATTTGTTGGCAGCAGTGTAGATCTAGGTGTATTAGTCTTTGAACAACAAGAAATTGGGCCTTCTGAAGCCCATGGTTGCCCAGTTTCCACTGAGAAGCCTAGCCTAAGTAACTTCTTCTCCATCTCTTTCATCCAACAAGTGATGTAGGAATCTGAGGGCAGTAAGAAAATTTAACTATCAGGAACTGCCAGGAAGTGTAAACATAGCCATCATTTAAAGGCATCAATCCATGCCTTGTATTCGACAGATCAAATGCCCATTTCCAGATAAATAGCTGCATTCCCAACACAGGAAGGAAGGCCCAGTATCTTCCTAAAAAATACAGGCTGGACTCTTTCAATTTGGCCATTAAATCCCAATATCCAATTAGGAATACCGTCGGTGAGTTGGGCCAGAGTCTTAGCTTTGTAAATTTGAATTGTAGAAGAGATAAATTGACCACCTTGCATAAAAAAGAATCTTGGGATCAGCTGCTGACTAAGATTTGCTGAATCGATTGCCTGCCTTCATTGTTCAGACCAATGTGTAATACTCTGCATTTGTATGCCTAGACATTTTATATGAGTGACTTGCTTAGTAATATTACCATTTAAAGTCCATTTATATATTTTTCCGAGCTTTCGAAAACACCAAAACTTTAGACTTGCTATAATTCTATTCTCAGAGCAATAGGTCCCAAATGCAAACAGTAAAAAGGTTTAACCCAATTCTAGAGAGTGATAACAGCACAGCATCATCAGCATACAAAACTAAAGGCTTCTTAGTATTGGACAATTTGGGAGCATGGGAATTGACACTACAGAGATAAAAAGCCAGATCATTTAAAAATAAATTAAAAATAAAAGGGATCAAAATATAGCCCTGTCTTACACCTTCTTGTAGCAGGGATTAAGTTGGAAGCTCGTCCCTGCTGCCCATATCTGACTTGACTAGAGGTCTGATTATACAGGCATCTAATGAGAAACAGTAAGTGCTTGTCCATAGAAATTTTGTGTAATTTGGACCATAGCAGTTCCCTCGAGACTAAGTCAAAGGCAGACTTAAGGTCAGTAAAGGCAGTAAAAAGCTTACCACCTGGAGATGAAATATATTTCTCTGCCAACACAACAATGGTTGAGTGGCCAGCGTTAATCCCAAACTGTTCCTCACCTATTAATCCCAATCTCTTGTTCCTCACCTATCCTCCATCCACGTTAAAAGTTTACATTTTAAATACCTGGCATAAAGTTTCCCAACGACTGAGAGAAGGCTGATAGGATGATAATTAGCTGGATTGGTCTTATCACCTTTTTTAAAAATAGGAACTATAATTGCTTTGCTCCAAATATCTGGAATCTTCCCAGAGTTTAATTTGTTTTCCCACCTCCTCTGCAAGTATCCACTATTAATGTGTTCTGCTATTAATGGCAACTCTTTACATCCTGGTGTCCTGAGAATAAGCTTTCTCAGTGCCCTTGGGGTTTTTTATAACCCCAAACACATCAGGCTTGAAATAAACATCAAAATCTTCCAATTTGCAGGGTTGTCTTTAGGCACTTGGAGGGTTCCCTCCTCCAGTCTGCATGGTGTTTTGGTAGCTTCCTTCCTCATTTCTTTGGTAATTGTACCCAGGCAATCCAAACACAGTCCCAAAACCCAGACAAGGAATGGGAATGATTCCAGGAATGATTCCTCAGGCAATCAAAAGGTAAATTCTTGAAAGGCCTAACAAAACACACCCACAGAGAGTTAGTCCAACATCTCTTATTGATAACTCCAGGCTACATGGTCAAGGCCTATCAAGACCAAGGGAAGGGTAAACCCACACATGCAAGAAGTTCTGTACCACTGCTTTCATATTGGCAGTTTCCCACTGCATGAGTCCAGGCAGAGGAGAGTCCAAAATAGTAGATAAAACCCAGTCTGCCGGTACACTGAGCTCACAACAGACAAATACATAATTTCACAGCAAACAAGAAATGGCAATCCAAAGTTCCAATTAGAAGGAGAGTCCATGAGCAGCGTGCCTCCAGAGGCTTGGACTGTGATGGATCCAAACAGAGAGGGCTTTGGTCAATGTAGATGAGATGTTCCTAGCACAGGCTCTTTGCCTTTGCATCAGCTTAAAAGGGAAAATGTGACCCTTTGACAGTTAAGGGCTTTTGGCCTTGCAGCAAGGCCCTTTCCAAGCAGGGCATCACTGCTCAGCACTCCAGCAATGATGCTTCAACCTGGGTGACCCTTCTGTAAACCCCACCCCACTTTTATCAGGTTCTCACAGAGCGCTACCAGCCTCCCACCTTTTCAAGACTGACTATGCAGGTGGGCAGGGGGAGTAGAGTGACTCCTCCCCATCTCTTTTCTGACAATGCTGATTTTGACATTCCATAAGAACATAAGAAGAGCCATGTTGAATCAGACCAAGGGTCCATCTAGTCCAGCACTCCATTCACACAGTGGCCAATTAGCCACAGTGGCCAACCAGCCAGTGGCCAAGCAGTTTAACTATCTGTCCTGAATCTCATCATGGGATGACCCTGGGTTTTAGTATTATGGGAGGGGGAGAAAAATGTCTCCCTATCCACATTCTCCACACCATGCATAATTTTCTACACCTCTATCAGGTCTCCCATTCGCCTCTTTTTTCCAGGCTAAACAATCCCAGCTGTTGTAACCTTCCCTCCCTCATAGGGAAGATGCTCCAGTCCCTTGATCATTTTAGTTGCCTATTTCTGCACTTTTTCCAGCTCTACGATGTCTTTTTTTAGGTGTGGTGATCAGAACTGTACACAGTATTCGCAGTAGGATACTGGCAGTTTTATTCTCAGTTCTTTTTCTAATAATGCCTAACATAGAGTTTGCCTTCTCTACAGCAGCTGAACACTGGGTTGATATTTTCATTGATATTTCTTTCACCATAACCCCAAGATCTCTTTCTTGTTCAGTAAATGCCAGCTCTTATCCCATCAGGCTGTACTTGAAGTTGGGGTTTTTTCTCCCAACATACACTTTACACTTGCTTACATTGAACCACATCTGCCATTTGGATGCTCACTCTCCCAGCTTGAAGTGATCCTTTTTGTTTTAATTTCCTTAAATAATTTGGTCTCATTAGCAAACTTAGCCACTTCACTCCTCACTCCTAATTTCAGATCATTTATGAACAAGTTGCAAAGAATTGGTCCCTGTGGGACCCACTATTTAATTCCTTCCATTGGGAGAATTTACCATTTATTCTTTTCTGTTCTTTAACCAGTTACTGATCCTTTTATTCCATGACTGTGCATAGCCAGAAAGCAACCCTTTCTTTTGGAGAAGATGGTGACTTTGTTTGTGCACCTGCGGTAGGACAAGTAAGAACTAGCCTAGATGTTCTACACTGAAGTATGCTGCACTTCGAGGCACATGGCAAAATGAGGGTCAAGGGCAATGGCAGGTCAGGTCTGTGGTAGAGGATTTGCCTCTTGATTGGGGGGGGGGGGGGATGGACAACACCCTTGATGGAAACTGCAGAAAATGAAGAACACTCATTGGGTGGTCAGTTGACCATACATGCCCAGCTTTCTACCATTCTTGCACATGGAACAAGCGAATGTCCAGTTGGCAGGTGTCAAGTTCACCCACTTCTTTATCCTCTTCTCAAGGCTCTTCTTGAGATTCACCAACTGACTTACAAGCTTATTTCACAGGATCTACTCCTCTGCACTGATCAGAGTTGAGAGCTGAAATTTCCCAAGAAATTCTTTCTTAACACAGTGCAGAGAAACCCCACTCTTATCTCTAGTCAGTGATAACAGTTATTTAAATGTGTTTAAACTGTACTGCTTTGTCAATGCTTTGTCAATACTTTGACAATTTTTAATTGAGCTGGCCTTTGCACACCTGAAAGCCTGTGTGAGTGAGGTCTTTCCTGTCATAGTGGATTGCTGCTACAAGTGCAGCAGTAGCACACAAACTGACTTCTGTGTCCTTTCGATCTCAAGAGGGAAGCCCTACTGCAATTTTTAAAACTATGGTATTTTTCCCCATCAAAAGCAGAAGGAAGAAGCACAGGCTTGCGCTCTCCCAAGCAATTGCTGTCATCTGCGGTAAACAAACCTCACTGATGCTTGCCCTGAGGAAATTATTTTTCAAAAACATTGGCGAAGAATGAACTTTATTATAGGAAAGATGTTAGGCTTTGAAATCCCTCCGTTCTATGGACCTGACGATTTTTCTTTTGAACTTTTTCAAGCACACATGGAATTAATGTCTTAGTGCCTTAGTGCTGCTAAGGATTTTGTGTGTGAAGAACTAAAGATCTCAAAACCTTCCCTGTATAGAAAGATGGGACATTGATGTGGGATGAAATGATAGAAAAAGAGATGGCATACCTTTAAAGAAAAATGGAAACCACTTACTGATTATTTTTTTAAAAATAATAATCATATATCCCTGTGTGATAATATTTCTCTACATTCTTGAAAGGTTTGTGTTAACAAATATGGTATATATTTTGTAAAGTGTTTTTCCCTCATCTTTCATTCTATTTTATTCTCACATCGGAATTTATTATTAGGATATTGGAAGAAGATTGTCATTTTCCTGCATACTGTATAATATTCAATAATAATAAAAACCCTGCCAGTTTAAGACTCTCTCACCTTGGTCCAAACTTCACAAAGCCAGGAAATTGGAAAGTAAGATTGATGCCTTATCTGACATTCCCCATGATTAGTAATGATGTTGTGCAATGTCACAAATTGTGCTTGCTTACAACTTACCCTCCATGCACCCAGTATGGTTCAAACTTTTAGGGAAAAAAGGAAAGGAGCAGTGGGAGAGATTAAAAGGAATGTATAGCTACCTGTACCAAGAAGAGATCTGAACACCAGACTTTCATAGATCGTGAGGAAGGTTGAAAGAGATCTCTTCTAGAATCCAGGGTGTAGAACTCAGCAAAGTCCAGGTAGGAAAAATGATCCAGGTAGAGACTGAAGAAAATATTTTAAAATGAAAAGTTGTGTGAAGCCCAACCTTCACCCATGCGCAAAATCAAATAGGGGGCAAAAACTCTACACCAAACTGCTCAGCAAGAACTCAGCAAAGTCCAGGTAGGAAAATTGATCCAGGTAGAGACTGAAGAAAATATTTTAAAATGAAAAGTTGTGTGAAGCCCAACCTTCACCCATGAGCAAAATCAAATAGGGGGCAAAAACTCTATACTAAACTGCTCAGGAGCCAGGTGCCTGGCTCAGAAAAACTGGGCTTGGGGAAAGATAGCCCAAAATAGTCTCAAAGCCAAGAAAAAACATGTTCCAAAAGAGAAAAGAGGACTCTTCTCCCAAAAGGGAGGCAAGAACCAGGCTGAGCATGCATCTTAGATCTCAGGCAGCAAAACTCTCTGCCCCCATATGAACCAAAGTTTCATGGCCAAAGTGCTTAATTCCTACTTTGAGATTGATAAACAAATGGTCAAAGAACACCTAATTTCTTTGAACAAGTTCGTATCTCCAGGGCCCAATGAACTGCATCCTAGAATAATAAAGGAGCTGGCAGAAGAACTCTTAGAACCACTGTCTATTATCTTTGAGAAATCATGTCAGATGGCTGGAGGAGGGCTAATGTTTTCCCTATCTTCAAAAACGGAAAAAACGAGGAACCTGGGAACTACAGACCAGTTAGTCTGACATCAATCCATGGGAAAATTTTGGAGCAGATTGTAAAGAAGTCAGTCTGTAAGCACCTTGAAAACAATGCAGTAATTACTAGAAGCCAACATGGATTTGTCAAGAACAAATCCTGTCAGACTAATCTGATCTCATTCTTTGATCAGATTAACCTCCCTTGTGAACTGTGGGAATGCTGTGGACATAGTGTATCTTGGCTTAAGCAAAGTTTTTGACAAAGCACCCCATGACATTCTGATCTGCAAAAAGTGGGCTATAGATGGAACAACTATTAGGTGGATTGACAGTTGGCTACAAAATCGGACTCAAAGAGTACTTATCAATGATATCTTCTCAAACTGGGAGGAGGTAATGAGCAGCGTACCTCTGGGCTCAGTCCTGGACACAATGCTCTTCAACATTTTTATTAATGACTTGAATGTGGAGGTGCAGGAAATGCTTATCAAATTTGCAAATGACACAAAATTGGGTGGGATAGCTGGAAGACAGACGGAAACTTCAAAGTGATCTTGATAGCCTGGAGCACTGGGCTGAAAGCAAGAGAATGAAATTTAATAGGGATAAATGCCAAGTTCTACACCTAGGAAAACGAAACCACATACACAGTTACAAGATGGAGATACTTGGCTCAACAATACTACAAGCGAGAAGGATCTTGGAATTGTTGTAGATCACAAGCGGAATATGTGCTAACAGTGTGATGAGGCTGAAAAAAAAGCAAATGCTATATTGGGCTGCATTAATAGAAATATAGCTTCCAAATCGCACAAGGTTCTGGTTCCCCTGGTTAGGCCTCATCTGGAGTATTGCTTACCACACTTTAAGAAGAATGCAGACAAGCTGGAGCATGTTCAGAGGAGAGCAACCAGGATGATCAGGGGTCTGGAAACAAAACCCTACAATGAGAGACTGAAAGAACTGGGCATGTTTAGACTTGAGAGACTGGGGGGAAACATAATAGCACTCTTCAAATACTTGAAAGGTTGTCATACAGAGGAGGGCCAGGATCTCTTCTCGATCATCCCAGAATGCAAGGCACAGAATAATGGGCTCAAGTTACAGGAAGCCAGATTTAGCTGAACATCAGGAAAAACTTCCTGACTGTTAGAGCAGTACGACAATGGAATCAATTACCTATGGAGGTTGTGGGCTCTCCCACACTACAGGCATTCAAGAGGCAGCTGGACAGGCATGCTTTAAGGTGCTTATCTGTTAGAGGCATGGCTGTGCCTCCAATAATAACACAATGAATTGGCCTTATTTGCTTATTTTTAACTATAATAAAAGGTTGATTTTTAAAAATAAAAACAAAAATGATTGTCCTGAGGGGACAGTAGTGCTTGGCTTGCAGTGAGGTTCTAAGTCGACAGCTGGTTGGCCACTGTGTGCTTTGTGCAGAACTAGATGGACCCTCGATCTGATCCAGCATGGCACTTCTTATGTTCTTAAGCAGTATTGAGTCACGAATGTGACTTTCCTGGGAACACTTCACAGAACTCTTAAGTCTGAAGAATTAATTGTCAGTATTGTTTAATTTGGAGGGGGTATCAAATTTGTAGTTGGATTCTGTCAGTTTAACAACGAGTAAAGCAAATAAGAGCAAATTGTGCCCTCACCAAGGGTGTTGTCCATCCCCTCCCCCAATCAAGAGGCAAATCCTCTACACAGACCTGACCATGTACTTCTGGATAAATATTAGTAAGACTTGTCATTATGGAGATGAGTGGGACTGATGAGAACTTGAGACCATGGGCAGAAAATTCTATTCTGTGGTTGCCCCCACATTATGAATAGATAATGATTTGGTCTGCATGGCCAGTTATCAACACCTCCTTTTGTGGTGACTTTGTTCGAGCACCTCCGGGACGACAACTTATTTTTGCTTAGTGTATATGCATCAGTTATTCTAGAAAATTCCTGTTATATGCCTGTATGGAGTTTTCCTAATTTAATATCTGAAGGCCTTGGATCTGAAAATGTAGTTTTATGTCTTTATTTAACATATGCACTGTATGCTAACTCTTTACACTTTTTTTAAAAAAACCTTTCTCCAGGTATTCTAGAGTGGCCATTTTGGACTAAGCTAGTGGTTGTGGCTATTGGTTTCACTGGAGGTATTCTGTTCATGTATATTCAGTGCAAAGTCTACATACAGCTTTGGAAAAGACTTAAAGCTTATAACCGTGTAATATATGTTCAGAACTGTCCAGAAACAAGCAAAAAGAGCATATTTGAAAAACCAATGCTAATTGAGCGAAATCTTGAAAATACAGACATCCTTTCAAGTCATCGTGCAGATACTAACAATTCATATTACGCAGAACCTGAGGACTCCAGGGCAAACATTCTTCATATCTGACATATTCCTTTTTTCCATGAAGACCTGCACCAGCCTTGTTAACCATTCAGAGTCAGCAAAGGTTGCTCTGGTGGGTTTTTTTTCTTCTGTACTTACTAAACGTACTAGGATTACAATGGCTGCAAATCTCACCTTGACCTGCAGAAAAAAGTACAGAATTGATTACATGACATGTAATGAGATAATTACTTCAAAGCATTGACAGTTTTTGGAGCCTGCATTTTTTTCCCCAAAGTCAGTTCTTAAATATTCCAAGGCCATGTAAATGTTGATGAAAAGGTCTGCTTCCATTACTATGTGAAACAACTGAAAGAGGCACCTAGGAGCTAAAACATGCAATCAGCATCCTTAAACTGTATGTCTGAATGCTTTAATATATATTTACTATATATCAAAACTTCTTGCACACATAAAACTATTGTGTCAGGGAGAAGCTTCCCACCCACAGCCTTAAGGCTGTTAGCTAGTTCTAGACACACACTTCCCCAAAGTCTATCTCTGAGATTTTTCTTCATATTTAAAACAACTTTGGGGTGGGTTGCAAAGCATAGAACACTTTTAATTATTTTTATTTTATAATGAATTTGAAAATTTCATTTCAATATGTTCCTTTGAATTATTGAAGATTCATAGACTTGCCTTAAAAAAGAGACATAGTTTGTATAAGAAACACACAAACTTTCTTAAACCTAACATTAAATGCTCTCTTAGCAATTTTTGCAGGAGCATATTTTTCAGAGAATAGTGGATGTGTGAACTATGTAACAGAATAATTTACTAATATTAAATAGATTAAATATTTAACATGTATAGTGTTCTTGAATGGTTTGACTTGAGAGTAAATCAACTGAGAATGCCAGCTGAGCAAAGGGAATTTTGATGCTGCATTTTCAACTTGCGCATAACAGCTTGTAATGCTGCTTGTGTGTGTGTTGTCTATAATTTACACCTGGGAAGTGACTGGTTAATGAAACACACTGCCTAAATGGAACCATTAACATTCTCTAGGATTATTTAAATAGCTCTGAAAAAACACTTTAGTCCATTGTGGCACATGCAAGTGCTGTTTTTAATTTTGTCAATGTTCGTTTTTATGTTGTTTTTCCCACCCAAAAAACTACTGCAAATCAAAGAACTACTGCAAATCAAATTTCTCTGTTATAGATTAGTTGCTATAATTTTAAACACAAAGCTGCAGTTTCAAGGAATGTGAACATTCTTACTGAACTTAAATTTACTTTGCTGTTAAGAACATGAAATGCATTGCGTATAATTTTGCATATGAAACTGTACTGTTTTCTAAATTTATGACATTTTAAAAGTATGAGTTCCTTGGTTTTTATTCAGACAATAGTTACAGATATACACAGATGGAATTTCAAGCTACTGAACTCATAAAGTAGGGGTGGGCAGAAAGTAGTTCTCCAGATGTTTGTGACTTCAACTCCCTGAAGCCCCTGCAAGCATGGGCAATGATCAGGAATGCTGGGAGTCTGAAACTACTCTAAGGTATATTTTTTTTTTCTTTCTTTCTTTTTTTTTTTTGGTTGAAAAAGTAGGGAAAGAAGTGAAATGTAATTTAAATTTGAAACAAGACTGAGGGGAGACATGATAGCACTCTTCAAATACTTGAAAGGTGTCACACAGAGGAGGGCCAGGATCTCTTCTCGATCATCCCAGAATGCAGGACACGGAATAATGGGCTCAAGTTACAGGAAGCCAGATTCCAGCTGGACATCAGGAAAAACTTCCTGAATCACAATGGGACCAACTACCAAGGGAGGTCATGGGCTCTTCCATACTAGAGGCCTTCAAGGTGCAGCTGGACAGCCATCTGTCAAGCATGCTTTAAGGTGGATTCCTGCACTGAGCAGGGGGTTGGACTCAACAGCCCTAATAAGCCCCTTCCTATTCTATGAACATTGTAGCAAACTTCTTAGAAGCAGTATATTAGCTTCAGTATGTAGCAGAAACAGAAGAAATTTGTAGTTTTAGGCTGCCATCCTATGACTGTTCCAGAGGCCAGAAGTTAGAGTGGATCACCAAAAAGGTGAAATGTTGGAGGTGCAATGGGTTGGAACAAAAATTTGACTGGCCAACTAAAAAAGGAAAAATTGGAGTGGGGAATGCCCCCTCACACCTTCTTCCTTGCTGGCAGGAGACTGGTAGTTCCTCTGGCTTCCTCATATTCTTCCTGTCCTGCTCCCATAAGATTTTTTGTTCAGAGAAAAATGCTTAGATAATAAATATACAATTTAATAATGTAATTTAAGGCAATATTAGTATATCACTATTTTGCATTAAGACTGCAATTGGAAGAGTGAGCGCAACTGGACTTGGTGGGGCTTGCTTCTAAGTAAACATACATCAGGCTCTGTCAGAATAAGAAAAGTAGCTATCTTTTATATTCCACTCTACCCCAGTAAATAATTCCCTTGAAGAGGGAATTTAAGGCAATATTAGTATATTACTATTTTGCATTAAGACTGCAATTGGAAGAGTGAGCGCAACTGGACTTGGTTGGGCTTGCTTCTAAGTAAACATACATCAGGCTCTGTCAGAATAATAATAATAATAATAATAATAATAATAATAATAATAATAATAATAATAATAAAAATAATAATGAAAAGTAGCTACCCTGAAAAGTAGCTATCTTTTATATTCCACTCTACCCCAGTAAACTACACCTCCAAGCATCTTGTTGTAATCCTTGATTTGCAACAATTTCAACACATCCCACAGGAAAGAGCACATGAAACAGAAAGTGCAAGATAAAGAGTAGCAAGAGAGTGCTTCAGGATGAGGTTTTAATTGTGCACTTGCCATCTGTGTCCCCATTGGTGGGGGAGCAACCATCGTTTACAATTGTAGCTGTATGCATACATGTTTCAAACAATATGGTTTCTAAACTGTTTCCAAATTGGAGGTAGTAGAAACTAAAACTGATTGGGTCCAGTTAAGTCCAGCTGGATTTATTCATTTATAGTACATTATAGTACATTCATTTATAGTACATTTATAGTACATCTTATTGTCCAAGATGTTGGAAGAAATCAGCTCTAATTGGATCATTCCTTTGTGGGAAGCTTTGGGGAGGATCCTAAGGTTTTACAGTATTTCAATAATCTTTATACATTATTTACTTGTAACAACTTGTCTATAATTGGAAGACAGCAGGATCGAATACAACCAGGGCTTCAACAGGATCTACAGCACTGGGATATTCATGTTTAGCTGAATATCAGAAAGTGTAAAACACCTAGTTGTATGAACAACACAGCCTCCTCTTTGGGAGGAACTTGAGCTTTAATAATTTTCTCAAGATATGGTCTCCCAGCAAAAACCAGCATATCCCAATATGGGAACAGTTTGTCAGGAATAAGAACAAAGGGTCCTATAAAGAAAACTATTAGTTCAAGCTCCACTGAAAGTAGGTCCTATAAAGAAGGAGGAAGATATTATTGGACTGTACCCTGTATAAACTGATGTTTGGAAAATGTGTGGGGGTTTTCTGTTGGAATTCATTCATTACATTTCTACAGCAGCCAAAGCTCTGTGGGCGGTAAACATTACAACATCATAAAACAACATCACAGAGCTAAATGCAAAGGTATGCAAAAAGAGCACCTAAAAGTAATTGTTTAGTGGTGGAAATAGATGCCACCATCAGGTACCAAAAACAAAACAAAACTATACAGTGTCACCCAAAAGAGCTTTCTGTTTGATAATAATTTAGTGCATATTTGCATCTTTGAAAATGGCAGGTACAGAATTAATGCCATGTCTACTCAATTTCTATTGTGTACGTAGATGGGCTTATTTGTTTATTTATATTTATTATTTATTTACACTATTTATATACCACTCCATATTTAAAATAGATTCTGCCGTGGTGCACATAGAAATAAAATAGTAAAAAGTAAAAAGATTAAAAACAGCAAATTAAAATTGTTCAATTTAAAACAAAAGATCAATAAAAACAGTTGAGGAATGCTTCCTGGAAGAGAGTTGTTTTCAGGAGGTGCTGGAAGCAGCATAGTGTTGGTGCCTGCCTGATCTCCAGGGGCAGGGAGTTCCAAAGAGATGGGACCACCATACTAAAGGCTCTTCTCCTGGTGGACTCCAGTTGGCCCAAAAGTCCATGAGCAACCAACAGGTGCATGACCTCAGTGACTGGGCAGGTTGGTAAGGGAGAAGGCACTCTCAAGTATCCTGGACCCAAATTGTTTAGGGCTTTGTACACTATTACCAAAATCTTAAACCTGGCCCAGTAGCCATAGGCAGACTTGACACATTTACAAACTTTTCTACAAACTTTTTCTTTTTTTAACAGAGATCTATCCCATTTAATTCCATCACCGTCACTGGAACAATTCTTTAAAATATCAGCTTTAGGTCTTCTATTTCCTATTAACATTTTTAATGTTAATATTAATGGATATTAACATCCATTAAAATGTTAAACTATCACATTTGTATTGTTAAAGGTACTTAAAATCTTTGTGTACCTCAGATAGGATTACCAAGGAAGAGTTCTTGTGTTGATCCATAATAAACATGAATTTTGTATGATTTTTTTCTTCAATGCATTTCATCCTATGTGTCAATTGCCCTATGGTATTCCTCATTCTTCATCTTCTCATGGATATCCCCCCTCCATTTTTTAAAAAAAGACTTGTTAACAATATGTCTCTTTTCCAGCATTCTTCAATTTACAGCTTTGTTGACTGGAAAACACACACAAGAAAAAAACTGCAAATATAAAATATACATTGGATACATTTAATATGTATATATCTTACCAGTCAGAACACTATGAAATTTGCAGTGAGTCAACCACTCTTGCAGTTATTGTTGACTTCTGTACATACAGGTATCTGTTACCTATGAATTTTCTGAAATTAACTTTAACACTTGAACCAGCACTGCATTTGAGAGGGCACAGGTAAACTCTGGTACAATTTTGCTTCAAATTACTTTTTTTAACCTAATGACTAACCTAAAATTCTCTGGCTTTGATCATATAAATTATTAATTACTTTACTTCTGTTCTCTGTCTGCCCAGGGAGGAAAAAGAGCAAGGCATATCTGTTACCACCAGCCAATAACTTATTCAGCTTGCTATCAACAGACTATGTCTAAACGGCAGATCTCATCACAGCATGTAACCTAATTTTTTAACTTCTCTGTTCTTTCAGGCATTTTGGTTGATCCTAATAATTTAGGGAGCCACTAAATGGCTACTAGACACTGTCTAGATGGCCATAGGATTTTTTGATTTCTGAGATTGGAGGCAGCACTTCTGACTTGGGTTCCCAGAAATCAATTGTCTCATTCCCCACTGCCTTATAGTAGGCATGTTTTTTTCCACACCAACTACTTCTTAAGAGCTCAGAAACAGAGCATGGAGAGGGTAAAGGGGTGTGTCTGGGGGCAGGGAGGGGAAGCTGGTGTATGAAGCTTCCTATCAGATCTCTGGGCTCCTTCCCTCTCCCTCCCCAAAGCCATAGCTAGACACTCAAAATCAAGCATTTAGCAAAAACTACAGAACGGATGGAGCATGGATTTATTTATTTGACTTGTACGCCATCTTTCTACCAAAAATGGTACACAAGGCAGCTTACAATCACCAATAAAACTTGATATATACATATATATCTATACATTCCATATCAATTCAGATACAAATTACAAGTTTTGACCTAGGGTGAACTCCCCCTCTAATATTACCGGCTTCCTATCCACTCCAAATGTCTGTATATGAACCGCCCAGAGAGCTTCGGGTATTGGGCGGTATAAAAATATAATAAATAAATAAATAAATAAAGTAACGTGGGTGTTCTCCCCTCTTCTTCTTTATTCACAAAGTCAATAAATTTCTTCTAGATCCCCACAAACTCATTTTCGCATAATTGTCCTCGCACTTTCCTCATTTTATCTGCCAAACCCTTTGATACCAGTTATCAATGTGAAGCCCTTTGCCATCCTTCCAGTGCCTGGCAATCAACCCTCTTGCCGCCAGTAGGTGGGCTATTAAATGGGCTATTAAATCCTTGCCTAATAGTCTATTGTCCAGTCCTTTTTATATAAATTTAACAATGCTAGGTGGGAGGATGGATGAACCCATTGTCTAATTATTGAGCTAATCTCCTGGAACACTTTGTTCCAGAAAATATTCACCTTTGGACATGACCACCATATATGTAAATACGTCCTGACTCCCAACAATCTGGGGATGTCCCTGGGCTCATCATGGATATTTTTCTTGGCATCAGATACCATCTATGTATCAGTTTTAACATTAATTCCCAGTTTTTATTGGATATTGTATTAAATGGGCATCTGTCCCACAAGGCCATTCATTCTTTCCTTTATTGTTTGTAGCCAATGGCCATCACAACATCATCAAACATTAAAACATTTAAACATTAATCTGATTAAAACTGTTGAAACGGTAGGACAAGTTAACACATTAAGCAAAATAGAGCAGCAATAAAACACGTTATCTTAAATCAATGCCATACTCTTTGTGTTATTGTCTACCTTACCCAAGGTCAGAATCCAGACCTGCCACAAAAGCTCTCAACTTTAATGCTGCTAGGGCAAATAGGACCACCCTGTAGCTTACAAAGTTGTCTGTGTCTGTCAGCAACCACCTGATTTTGAACTCTTCCGTGTGGCCTTCAAGGAAGTTTAGAAAGGGGAGGATGAATTTGGTCCGTGGTGCTTTATAAAGGCAGCAGTGAAGAACATAATGAGCCAAGTCCTCAACTTGGCCTGCTCCACATATGCATAAACGCTCATTTATGGGACAGTTACCATATCTCCCCTTCAGGAGTTCCATAGGCATCTGTTGAAATCTTAATTGCGTAAACGCTCGCCTGACAGGGAAAAAGGTTAATTCCTTGAGATATGAAGCCATTTTGTGGTCCTGCTTGAACTTAGGATACCAGATGGCCAACTTACATTTCCTAACCTGTTCAAGGTCGATCCCAATATCATTACTGAATATTATATCACAGATTTGGCGAACAGGTAGGGCGTGTAAGGTTGTGACTGAGAGAGGTGAATAGGATGACATCAAACTTCTACCAGTACGCACCCATCCCTCCCTGTCCTGTAGGTCCAAAAAGCACATTTTTGCCAGGTGTTGCTCAGGCATCAGGCAGAGCTTTTTCATATAAAGAATGACAGATTTATGTACACAAGCTCTCAGGGAGGGGATGCCTATTTCTGTTCTTAATAGTGCTCCAGGCATATTATGTGCCACTGCCAAGAGAGTGCGTAGAAAGTTATTCTGTATAGGTTCTAATTCATTTTTGTAGTAGGCACCCCATATGGGTGCACCGTACAAAAGATGTGCTATTATTTTGGCAACATAGACCTTTACCGTGGGTTCGACTAAGTGGTGTCCCTTTGTATAATGCAGCTTTTTAATAGGGCCCAAGAGGCGACTGCTAGAGGTTGAAATTGCTTTAATGTGGACATGCCACAGGGTGTTCTCCAAGACGTGAAGACCCAGGTATTTGAAAGAGCGTGTCTGCTCGATAACTTGTCCATCTAAGATCCATCTATGATGAACATGTCTCTTAGCAAATACCACAACCTTAGTCTTGTTGTAATTGACAGTTAGGCCCTCCTGTTTGCAATAACCTCCAAGTTGTGTAAGTAATCTCCTCATACCCACTTGAGTTAGTGAAATGAGGGCCATGTCATCAGCATAAAGCAAGGCTGGAACCTTCATCTTTCCAATTGTGGGAGGGAAAAAGTAGGGTCATAGAGTTTTTGAGTTATATCATTAATATAAAGATTCAATAATAGCGGGGCCAGAATGCAGCCTTGCTTGACTCCTTTTGATGTCAAGATGGGATCAGAGAGGGAGCCTGCTATACCATACTGGATTTTAATGTCTGTATTGGAGTATAGGCGCTGTATAAGGGAGAGGAGGCGCTTCTCAATTGATAAAGCCTGCAGCTTATTCCACAGCCTCTGTCCGTCTATGGAATCAAAAGCAGAGGTGAGGTCTACAAAAGCAACATGCAACTTCCTTGGCAGATTATTTGCATACTTTTGTATTAGGTAATTCAGAACAAAGCACTGGTCGATTGTACTATGACCCTTACGGAAGCCAGCCTATAATGGGGAGAGGATATGAAACTCCTCAACCCATTGTTCTAATTTCTCCAATAGGTGCCTTGCGTACAATTTGGTGGGAACATCGAGCAAACTTATCGGGCGGTAATTGTTAGGGTCCTGAACATTACCTTTCTTATGTATTGGGACCACCACATTAGATGTCCAACCTCTTGGGAGAGCACCTGTTAAGTCAATTGATGTGAAAAGTGCTGCCAAAATTGGGCACCACCAGGATGGATTTAGGCGGAAAATTTCAGGTGGCAACATGTCCCCTCCCGGGGCCCTTCTGCTAGTTAGTTGGCCAATAAGACTCATAATTTCCCTTTCTGTAACTGTGGGCCAGGTATTCTGTGCATCTAAGGGCAGACCATCCTCCAGTTTGCTTTGAGCCAACTGGGTTGTATCTGAGGATGAGAACAGATTGCCAAAGTGTTCCACCCACCTTTCCATTGGGATTTGTCCTGCTACCGCAGGTTTAAAAAATTTTAGGCCCCTGGCCACCATGTGCCAGAATCATTTTCCATTGCGTTCTGTAGCAGCTTGTCCTAAATCCTTCCAGAAGGTGGTTGCAAAGCTCACTTTTTTCCGCCTCAATAACGTCTTATATTCACCCCTCTGCATGAAATGCTTTCTGGTGTTATCCTCTGATTTGTCTCTCCTCAAGGACCTAGCCGATTTTACCAGAGCTTGTTTGGCTTTCCTGGCTTATTTATTTATTATTTATTTATTTATTACATTTCTATACCGCCCAATAGCCGGAGCTCTCTTAGCGGTTCACAAACCTTCTGCATCAAACCATGAATATACATGTTGGTTCGTTCTTAAATGTCCGGACCTTACCAAGAAGGGCTGCATATTATCCACTAGGGACTGGTATAGGCCCAGGGAGTTATCAGGATTATTAATGATCAAGTCCCTAGCCTCCATCATATTCGTGCTGTCTAATAATTGCTTTATTTCTTCCATCAGCATTGGGGTCCATCTGAGACGTCTCTCACCTATACATGTAGCCTATAGGGGATGTTGAACAGTAGGCTGTTTCCCACCCCCTGGGCATTCCACCTCGGCTATCAATACTAGGTGGTCACTATCTGCACGATCATCTAGGTGGAGGGCATAAGTTTTCGCATATAGGCCCGCTGAAAAAAATATAAAAATATATTACATAAAAATATAATCCACCACACTGCCCCCCCTCCCAGTTAAATAAGTAAAATGGCCCCCTGTCTTATCTGAAGGCCCTCCATTCAAACAGTATAAATGGTGCTTGTATATAAGGGAGAGCAAGATTTTCCCAGCTTTGTTAATGACTTTGTCAGAGGAAGTTCTAGCTGGCATAGCATCAATATCTTCATCTAACAGCAGATCCTTGCATATCTGTTCATTGCTGCTTCCTAGTCGTGCATTAAAATCTCCACATAACAATATCTCCACATTAGGTAAAATTTCTTCAACCAAATGAAGTACTTGATCCAATTCATGCCAAAGTTGGTTATCATTATGCTTAGTAGAGTTAGAGGGAACATAAACATTCAAACAAACCACTGAGTTATGCATAAAGGATTTAACTAGGGCTGACTGGATATAACCACTATCCGACAATTTCAGATCTGTTATATCCATCCGGGTATCTGTTGAGAGTAAAATTGCAATGCCGCCACTTCCGTGACCGTGCCTGCCCATCTTAATAGCAGGCAGGGCAAGGAGTTTAAAACCTTGTAGCTGCATATCTTAGGGGTCCCTGAGCCAGGTTTCCTGGAGACATAAGAGATCAAATGTTTGTAGATAGGGGATGAAATCAGAATCTACAAACTTGTTTCCCCAGCCTGCCATATTCCATGACAGAATGCGTAAGCATTGTTCCGTTTGTCTAAGTGTTACCCTAAGGGAGTTAGGGGGCTTAGTGGCCCTGAAAAAGCACAACTATTGCCTGGTGGTGCAGAAGTCCTCAGCCCACGCTCCTTGCACTCAGGCAATTGTCGATTATTTTTAGGTGGGCTACCCATCTCGTGGTTCTCCAGAAATCTGCTAGCTAGCCATTCCTCCTTCATTGCCAGCAGTTTGATGTTTTTAATAATTTGAGAAGGATAATCTTCCGCTGAATTGGTGCTTTCAGACAGTCCCTCCACATCTGGCATTGGCACTTTTCGTTCAGGCCCACAGAACAGTGATGTTGGCAATAGGTTTATTTCCACTGGCACTTGCAGGTAATGTTCACTTGAGGTGCCTTCCAGAGCTGTCTGATCATCAGATGCCTCTTGGGCGCTGCTGCTTAGCTGGTTCATGCTCGAACTTCCAGCAAGGTCCTGGATTGCATGGAGGCCATAAATTGGATTATCCAGGGTGATCAGATCCTTGTTGCAGTGTGGGACATCAGTGCCAGCTTTTTGTAGCCAGCTTTTGAAATAGGAGAGTAACGGCTGAGGTTGGGCCAGATTTTCAAATAGCCTAATAACTTCCACTCCTCTCTCCAAAAAAATTGTCTCTCGTCTGGCAATAGTCCAGTTGGAAAAGGTGACAATTGCTCGAGCTCGTTGCCCATTATAGTAAAGATATTCTACACTATTCACATTAGGAGTTGTAAGAGTTCCCCGGGAAGCAGCTTCTAAGAACATTGAAAAATCTAATTTCCGTGCATTTTGAGTTAAATTTTCCTTTGGTTTGGGATAATTTACAAAAACTAATTTATATTGATTCAGCACCAAGTTCCAAGGGGGGGGGGGGGCGGCCTTACAATTCTTGGAGCTAGCTTCTGCGATGGCTTAGTTTTGTGCAGGGCATCTATCCAAGGATCTTGTCCCTCTAGGCCAATGGAGGTGTTGGCTCGCCTGGCGCCAACGCTGCTATCTTTCCAGCACCAGGTTAAGACTTTCCTCTTTGCCCAGGCATATGGTGGCACATCCTAATTACCCACATGTTTAGTTTTTAATCGGTTTTTAATGCTTTATGTATGTATGTTCTGTGTTTTAGAGTTTTAAATTTTGTATACTTGTTTTTACCTCAATTTTAGAATTTCTGTAAACCGCCCAGAGAGCCCTGGCTATGGGAACGGTATATAAGTTTAATAATTAAATAAATAAATAAATAAATATTTCTTCTCCTGTAGTAGGATGAGGTGTTTGGACTATGTCATACACCTTCACAGGCAGATGGCAATGTTAGATGAGATAAATCTGCCTGATTTGCTTTTCCTTTGCTCTTTGCCAGCTCTGTAAGTTGTCTTAACATCATTTCATCCAGGAGGGAATGTTTGGGGGAGGAGGAAATTGGCACGTGGGAGGCCCCACTCTCTGCTGTTGGTGGCTCTGAGGCAAAAATATTAGCACCCATGTTGTCAATAAGCTGTGACTTGTTATTAAAGCCCAAAGACCACTCTAGAGCAAGATTCATGTTGGTCACCCCAATCCTCTCAGAATTGGCCTCTTCAGTCTCCTCAATCCCCTTTTCAGTCTCTTCGATTCCCAACTCATTGCCTGCTCCTTCAAAGAACTGTGTGATCTTTGTTTGGATTTTCTGTTTCTTACGTCCCCCCGTAAAGGAGAGGGTAGGAGGGAGTCCAACCATTTTATAGCCAGTCCTGGTTAATACCATCTCTTTATCGGGAGCCAATTACCTGCTAAAGAATTGGCAAGGGGCAGAGGCAGAGGCAAAAGACAAAGGCTGGCTAGGAGTGATTTTAGCGACTTTGAGTCAACTCCATTGGAAGTTGCAGCAACTTAAATTCCTTTCTTCTCTGTTTAGTTATGTATGTAGTAAGTATATTATGCTTGGCTAGTTGTAGCAAATTGGTATCTTCAGGCACAGGCAGTTTTTAAACAGACTAAATGTTTGTATTGAATCCTTAGCAAGAGTTTGTCAGCAGTAATTTTAACAAACTTTCAAACCGCCGTCATTTGTAAATGGCAGCAGGAGGGTTTCTTATTCTGATTAATTATCCTCCTCCCTCGCTATCTCTTCTCTTCCTTTAGTCTTTGACCTTGAATCTTTAGCTGGCTGCCCATACCATACAAGGCTGATATTTCAGAAGTTGCAGGGAAGTTTTACAATTACAATTACTGCGATAAAAGCTGTGATAAAAGCCAGAGCTCACGGTTTACACGCCAGCATTCGTTTCTCCTGGAAGTCCTGCCTCCAGCTTTGTGGAGGTGTTCCCAGTGTTTTCTATGGCTCAGCCCTGTCCATGTACCTTCGGCCACAAGGCAAATCCTCCTCCCCGTCCCACAAGGCATTCCACTCTTTTTCTTCAATTTGGATTCCTAGATCAGTTTCCCAAACCATCCGGAGTGGGTCCTTTATACCAATTTCCTGAGTTAATATCCACTTATATAACTTTGAGCTCAAATTCTTTTGTATCTCACCATCTCTCATTCAAATGCTGTTAAATTCCTAGCAGCCACACTTTGTAATTCTGGCTGAGAGAGGAGGGCCCGTGCTTGTACAATTTTTATCCATTGTCCTTTCTCCTATCAGTTGTTCTATCTTAATCAAATGCCCATTTCGAAAGAAATCCCTAAGGCGATAAAGTCCTTTGGATTTCCATTTATTTTTTTCTCTGGCTGTAATCTTTCATCAAACTCTGGGTGATAATATATCGGAGTTAGCGGTGAGAGTCCTGGTGATAGAATTCACATCCTTGCTTTCCAGATTTCATAGTGGTTAATGTGAACGGGTTCTGCACCTGTTCTACCCATCTAAACATGTGTTTCCTGAATGGCCAAGAACTGATGGGATGCCCACACTATTTTCACCCATTGTTTGGACCTGCCTTCTTCCATCAATGGAATAATGTGTTAGTTAATTGGTTAGCATCCTAATATCCTATCAAATAATTGGTTAGCATCCTAATATTCTATCAAATTGGGGATGCCCCATCTACCATTCACCCGTTGTTTGTATAATAATGATTTGTGTAACCTCATACTTTTAGTGCCAAAAATGAACACATTTAATTGCTTCTGCCATTGTTGTATCTGCTTTTTTGGGGTCCAAACTGGAAGTGTTTGAAATAAAAATTAAATTTAGGAAATGAAATCATTTCAATAGCAATTAAGCGGTCTGAGATACCCAATTGCTGCTGCTTCCACCTCTTTATTTCAGTGCTAATGAAATCAAATACTGGTGAAACATTGTGAGTTTCTCTTCCTTTTAGTACTCTCATGTTTTGTGTCACCAGATTCTTGCCATCCATTATGCTTCTGAGAGTCCATCTTATGTTTTCCAATGAGCTGCGCAGCAGTGAGGAAAAAGTCTCAGCAAGACTTTATGAAACATATGTTCAATTTTCTTATGAAATATTGACAATAAAAAACTCTACACCTGTAGTACTAGCTTCCAGAATTCCGCAATAATAATTATTTATTTCTTCCGCGCTCTCCCTCTGGATTGGGGAACAACATTTAATACAAAAATGCCTTTTTTGAAGGCGATCCCACAGGTAACCTGGACCCAAACCACGTAGGGTTTTAAAGATAATAACCAACACTTTATACTTCACCTGGAAATTAATTGGCAGCCAGTGGAGTGATTTTAATGTTGGTGTAATATGGTCGCCCCTAGGTGTGCTGGTGACCAAGCTGACTGCCATATTTTGAACTAGTTGAAGCTTCTGGACTAGGTACAAAGGTAGCCCTATGCACAGTGCATTGCAGAAGTCGAGCCTTGAAGTTACCAGCGTGTGCACTACTATCTTTAGGTCTTCTAACTCTAGGAAAGGGTGCAGCTGGCGTATCAGCTGAAACTGATAGTAGGCACTCCCGGCTGTCGCATCTGGGCTGTCATTTGAAGCGATGGATCCAGAAGTACCCCCAAGCTGTGAACGCAGCCTTTCAGGGGTCATGTAACCCCATCCAGCTGCAGTGGACTGGGAGATGAGCTGGAGGTCATGCCCTGGAACATGCCCAGAGGTGGTGGGCAGGTCTCCCACCTAAAGCTCTGCTAAACTCTAGAACATTCTGAACAAATATTGTGCATGGTCACATAACCCATATGTGTGACCACTTAAAGAACTAGTTACAGTCAAGCAACCTGTTCATATTCTGCATAAATATTCTCGACTACCCAGTAGGCCCTTCAGAGAATGTCTCAGGTAAGGTTGCATCCTTATGTGTTTTAATCCCCAAGGACATCCACGAACTGGTTAAAGGAATTATAATTTGGTGATTAAAAGTATTAAACAGGAGCTCTAGAACTGGAGACGTTTGAAATTGTCGTTGCTAGAGAGGAAAACTTCCACCAAAATTATGCTTTTCCCCAAACTTTTATTTCTGTTCCAAATGATTCCATTACTACCTTCTGATACCAAAGTGAAGAACTGGCAAAGAATATTTAAAATGTATATTAGCAACAGCAGTAGAAGTGCCAGAGGGGCAATGTTTAGGTATCACACAAAAAGGGGATGATATACTCTCAATCTCAAATTGTATTTAACTGCTTTTTAGATCCACCAATGAATTCCCATTATACAGGAAAAAATCTTCAACCCAATGAGTTTCTATGGAAGACCCCTCAGAATGTACCATAATAGGAAGCTCTCCCATTTCTGAAACTCGTACCTGCTCTTTTGAATAAGGGGGAAATTCCATGTTATATGGTCACACTCTGAGCATGGAAGCCCTCTGTCCCCTCCTAGACTAGCCAATTTTGGGACTCAATATACAGTATTGTGAATAGAGATGTAAGGGCTTTTTTCCCCATCTCAAGGACCTGTTTATGAGTGGCAAGCCAATTTCAATGGAGACATGGGCCCTTTCATTTCAGGAGGGAGAAGTATCCTGGCTGCAAAAGCACCAAATCAGATCTTTCACTAAGGCATTAATCACAAAGGGAGACACTTACTTTCCTTTTCCTTGATAGATTTTTTTATGGAGCATGTTGTTTTTCTGGTCAATGTTTCCATATGTCTCCTTTTGGTTGCCCTTGCTTGTAGTAGAGCAGGCTGGCTCCATGACTCCCTTACATATTTCAGCCATAGTGGTTAACAGCTGGTGGCATTTTGACAGGAATTACTTAATTAACTCCAAATCTTTGGTTATCTTTGGCAGAGACCAAAGTCCCTTTATTGTTGCATGCAGATGACGCTGTTTTAATGGCATTGTCCAAAATAGGCCTTAAACGCTTACTTCGAGTTTCCAGGTGTAGAATAACAAACAAGTGGTTAATAGAGGGGCAGCACATAGAGCAAGTTAAGAAGTATAGATATCTGGGCGTTGTGTTTTCCTCCACACTTTCCTGGGCTACTCATAGGCAGTCTGCAGTTCAAGCTGCCCAGAATATTAGTAAGGCAGTTTTTTGGTTTTTTTTATATCAAGGGGGGACAATTTATTCCTGCTGCCCTACAAGTATTGAAGGCTAAAATTCTGGCCCAGTTGTTGTACACTATCCCAATATGGATCCAGGGATTTAATACAACTGCTGAGAGTGTTCTGTCAAACTTCTTGCACTCACTTTTTGGAATGCTGAGGTGTGTGCCATCTGCCGGATTGCACCTGGAGGCGGCCTAGCATCTATAGAAGGCAGGGCTTGGTCCTTTGCCTTTCGATATTGGCTAAAGGTTGTATATGCCAATTCATCCCAAAGCTATCTTTATCTTTTGCAAAGGGATGTTTTTACCAGTTCATGGTTTAAAGGTTTTACTGTCAAATTGCACATATTAGGTCTATCAATGGGTTTTCTACATACACAAGATTACTCTCTGGCAAAATCCATAGTAGAACAACGGATTAAGGATATAGATTTTCAATATACTATGACAAAGGCACGTAGATCCTGCTCTTCAATACACTCTGGTCTAATTTTTGAATTGCCCAGATATGCTAGATATCTGGATTATTTGACCATCCCCAAGTACCGACATCCTTTTACGAGGCTAGATTTAACTGCCTTACTTCTGCAATCTTGGAAGGGCGTTATCAGGGCATCCCATATGAGGACTGCTTGTGGCCCTGTGGTGACAAAGCAGTCGAAACATTAGACCATGTTTTTTTTGAATGTAGCTTCCACAGGGAGGAGAGAAATAGATTTCTTGGCCCTCTTGTGAGAAAATGCCCTGGAAGGACACCCAAACAGGATTTGGAATATTTTCTGGCAGGTACAAACAAGTTAACAACAGAGTTAGTGGCTAAGTTCCTCTTCTCCATACAAAGGTCTCGCAAATCGACTTCATCTTAATTGTAACTTCTATCCCACGCTGCTGTTGCTTATCTTTCGTACCAGGTGTTCTAACTCTGCCTATATATTTTAAATATGTGTATGTTTTAAATAACTCTTTTAGCCTGTTCGTATAATGAACAAATGACTGTGATTTTATGGTTTTAAATTAATGATTGTGGGTATTGTTTCTATTGGGTCAGTGACCGCATAATAAAATGTATGTATGTAAAGGGAGACACTTAAAAATATTTATAGTGAAGCACATAATAACCTATAGGGGTCTGTTCCTTTAATGTGTAGTTGGTTCTTGAGTAAGACCTTTTCTGGACTCAGGGTGCTGTAGGAAACAGACCTAGACAAGCAGTGTTGAGATTTTTTTAGTGGAATCAATTGTGGTCAACACCCCACTTAAAACAATTTTAAGCTTCCATGAAAGTTATACACAGGTGACATCTTTCTCCTACTAAACTTTCTAAGGTCAACACTATTCTGTAGGTGGGGATGTGGCTCTAGGTGATGAACAGGTATAACCTTGTTCATCACAATGGTTAAAGCTGCAGGAGCCCTGCCCTCTTTTGTATCCGGTCATTCTAGGCAGCGCTCCTGCAGCTTTAACTGTTGTGATAAAGAGGGAATTTCACCAGGTGCTGCATGCATACGAATGACACCTGCTGAAATTCCCTTTTTGATACAACCGTTAAAGTTACAGGAGCCCTGTCCGCCTTGTCACATGGTCACGCTAACCATGGAGAGTTGTGGTCTGCGTTGAGAGAGAGAAGAAACAAATGTAATTTGTTTTACCTCAGAGGCCTAGCATCAGCCTACCTTACAGGATTGTTGTGAGGAGGAGAGGGGAAAAAAGAAACAAATATAATTCTATTAAAAGTTAACTCACAGGTCAAGCACCAGTCTACTACTTTAGGATGATTATCTCGCAGGCATATCTTGGGGGCCCCAAGCAACGCCGGGTGGCTAGTTACGAATAAAAGCAAAGATCACACTGCTGGCCAATTCAATTGCAAAGATGGGATGTGTTTTAGTTATTATGCTTAGATAAACATGGGAAAAGGACCAAAAGAGGAAGCCAAGGAATTTCCTTTCAGTTCTTGTTTGTCAATTTTAATCCAATCAGAAATGTCTAGGTAATTGTGTGCCTTCTTTCTAATGCATTATTAGCAGCTAGCCTATATTAATATCATTGCATTAGATCAGAGCTGGGCAACTTGTGTCCTTCCAGATGTTTTGTCCTACAATTCCCATTATCCCTCACCACCGGCTATGCTGGCTTGGGCCAATGAGAGTCGCAGGCCACAAGTTGCCCACCCTTGGATTACATCTTGTTGTCAAAGAGAAAGGAAATGTTACTCTCTGACAAAACTTTATTAAAAAATAGTGGCATTTCCCCCAAACTGCAGCACAAATAGAAGCCACCATGTAAAGCAGGGGTGGGCAGAAAGCAGATCTCTGGGTGTTTTGGACTGCAACTCCTAGCTTTCCTGACTACTGGCCATGCTGGCAGGGGCTTCTGGGAGTTAAAATTCCAAACATCTGGAGATCTACCTTCTGCTCACCCCTAATGTAAAGGATAACAAATAATAATAATAATAATAATAATAATAATAATAATAATAATCCACCACAGTCTGTTTTTTTGGTACCATAACACACAAGAGTGGCTTTGCAAGTATATTCCCCAGACTGTGGAATGATCTCCCTGATGAGGCTTGCCTGGCACCAATGCTGCTATCTTTCCGCGCCAGGTTAAGACTTTCCTCTTTGCCCAGGCATATGGTGGCACATCCTAATTACCCACATGTTTAGTTTTTAATCGGTTTTTAATGCTTTATGTGTGTATGTACTGAGTTTTAGAGTTTTAAATTTTGTGTACTTGTTTTTACCTCAATTTTAGAATTTCTGTAAACCGCCCAGAGAGCCCTGGCTATGGGAGCGGTATATAAGTGTAATAAATAAATAAATAAATAAAATATTCAGCAGTTTTTTATTTTTGTTTTAAGAAAGTTTTGCCAAATGGAGAATATGCCAAGTGAGCCCATTAGGTCAAGCCTGGAGCACCTGCTCTTGTATTGGTGTAAGGTTAAGGTTGCCATATGTCCTGGAAAACCGTGAATGTCCCGATTTCCAGGAGATTCTGAAATGTCCCGGCCGGCTGGGCTAGAATCCCGGACTTCTGGTCCAGCTGGCCGGAGAAATTCTGACCTCCAAAATGGTGCCTTGAGCCTGCTCAGTGGAGCGGCAGCAGCAGAGAAAAAGATTCATCAGTCTGGTGCCTTTTCCAGAGCATCACCGCTCCTCCACAGGCTCATCTGAGTCACTCACCGTGACTCACCTTATTGCACCTGTGGATACATAGAACAACAGCGAGGAAAGGCATACGTGCTCTCCTCAGGCTACCTGAGTCCCAAAGGAGTTTGGTGAGCTTGGCTGGTTGTGGTCAGACCTTTAGGGTAAGCGGGGGCGGAGCTGCTGGGTTATTTGTAGTGGAAGAAAGAGGGTTTGGAGGGAGGGAGCGAGCAAGTGGGGGACGAAGGGGTGAAGGAGAGAGGCAAGAAAGGAAAGAAAAGTCACTCCCCCAAAATCGCCCTTCAAAAATCCACCTCCTTGGATTTGGGTAGCAAGCCTCAAATCTGTTACTTGGAAGTAAGTTGCAGTGAATTTAAGATGTCTGGTTTTACAGTTGTTGATGTTTTAATTGAAAAATTGGGCTTTTCCTAGACCTTTATATATTGTTCAGTTTTTTTAAAAAATCCTGCCCCCCCCCCCAAATTGTCCTGGTATTGTGGATTCAGAATATGGCAACCCTATGTAAGGTAGAGCAGAAGCACTGAAGCATATAACCTTTCCAGAGCTTTCAGGTTGCCTATATATCAACTCACCTCCCAAGTTACTGATCTCCAACCAACACTTTTACATGACTGCTCTTTTTCAGGGTGATTCATCCACACAGGGCTGTTTGAAGACAAAGAAAACAACCTAACTATAACAACAACAACAACAACAACAACAACGAGATTCTTAAAAACAAACTTGGACAGTCCTTATGGCCAAGTAATAAGGAGAAAGGATCAGATGTAACTTCCCAATCAGATGTAACTTCCCAATAAAAACATTTTATTCCTTCTCACATTCCACAGCAGGTTTGTATCTTTTTGTTTGGGGGCTAATTATGAATTTTCCTGCCAAGCAGTTCCTTCAGGGTTGGGTCCCTGGAACAGTATCTGTGTATAATTTGGGAGATCACAGCTAGAAATAGGGAACATTGGAAGGATGTTCATCCTAGTTTAATTGTGTATACAAGTCGAGCCTTGAAGGGAGCTCAAGAAAGAGGGAAGATGGTCAAAGTGCTTTACAGTGCAATCCTATACATATCTACTCAGAAGTAAGTCCCACGTAAGCCCAATGGGACTTACTCCCAGGGAGGTAGTTACAGGATTACAGACTTAAGAGGATAAAGAAATAATAGAGTATTCACAGTACTTGTGTGGAGTATGTACCATCACATGTTTACAGACATTACAGAGATATCATATGTTTGCTGACAATGAAAGAAATCATTTTCACAAAGTTCAATTTTCCTCGCCCTTTTCTTTGACAACATATTTATTGCAAACATTATCTCACATTTAATGGTCAAAATTGCATTTAAAAGTTAGTAAATGCAAAATGCTAAGCAACAGCACACACATCAACCCCAAATTTGCATCCTACATGCTGATAACTGCAGCTGTAGCTTTCTCACATAAAGGGGTTTCATAAATGGGCTGATTATGGATAAGGGGCTCTCTATGCTTGTTTCTTATGTTGCTTCTTCCTCTCACGGAAGTTTCCTGGTCAATTTAAAGATGCTGTGCTCAAACAGGGGGTCTCCCATAGCCCCCCCCATTCCATTTTAAAATGCATCACAGATAAACTGGAATAAACCCCTAACAGCTTGAAATCAGCATCATGTAAAACTGGCATTGTGCTATGAACTTGTCGAGGAAGGACTTTGAATGGAGGGAGAAGAGGGTAAAATGGCTCCCTACAAAAAGGGAGGCAGATATGATCCTCATGCGTCTACTGAAAAGTAAATCCCATTGTGTTCAATGGGGCTTACTCCCAAGTAAGTATGTTGAGGGTTGTGAACTTACAGCAAAATCTTACTTCTACTCAGAAGTAAGTCCTGGCTTTCCTGTGGGCTGTGAGCAAACGGACTACAACAGTGGTTCCCAATTAGTGGTCCGCGGACCCCAGGGGGTCCACGTAACCCACCCATAGGGTTCATGGCACCATTAACATATTAGCTCTGCAAGGTCCGCATTTTAATAAAAGAAAATACGGTGAATGTTGATCCAGATTTGAAATTAAAAGTAGGAAATATTGAACCGGATGCGGAAGGGATTGTTTGGGACTAAAAGTGGCATGATTTCTCCCATCACATTTAGGTTTAGTAGCTGCTAGACATGTCATAATTTGTTCAATTGTAAACTAGAAGTTAGTAAAATTAAATTTGTCTTTATATTCCTAACTAAATCATTGTCATTTTTGCGTGGTAATATCACAAATATCACAAATGTTATGGCTTTTAGTATACCTAAAATTCTTTGCTTATTAGGGGCTACACCTTATTTTCTCCAAAAAAATTGCTTTGCACAGGTAACTACCATAGAGATAACAATTTTTTCAAAAGTAGGGGGTCCATGGCTTGGCATTTAAAAAAACAAAGGGTTCGCAGTACTTAGCTAATTGGGAACCAATGGACTACAAGAACCACCACCACCTATGTGGCGTTACACCCCACAAGTCAGTTCCCTAATGTATGTCTGGAATTGGTAAGTCTGTGGTGCTTAGAATGTTGACCTGAGTGGGTGAAGTTAGAATGTCTTGGGAGGGGGAGGAGTGATATATAAGGGAAGGACTGAGGGGATTGGGAGAGACTTTTAGGTACTCTTAGAGTCTTTAGCCTTTAGTGCTCTCTGTGTGTAGAGTACTTGGGTTCTGGAGAGATTGAGGTTCAGTATAGAGAGTCGTGTTTTGTGTGGGTGGGGTGCAGACAGACAGTTTGTGTATAATAAACAATAGTGATAATAAAGTTCAAGAGTGATCGTGTGACAGGAAGGAAAGCTTGTATGTGAATGAGTGAAAAGATTGGATGAAAGGTTTCAAAGAGGGTTTGAAATGTTTTAATTTTAAACAAAGCTTGTGAACTTTAAAAATAAATTTTAATCATTTTGTTTTAACTACGACAAAAATCCCACGTGTCTGTTTGGCATTTATCATCTGAAGTTTATTAATTGAGCACCCACTCCGACAATAATTCACCTCAGCACATATAATTCACAGCGCATTATTTTATTATTGAAATCCTTCTCCAGAGCTTTCCAAACTGTGTGTCGCGACACGTTAGTGTGTCAGCTGCACTGTGTGTGTCACATAAATGTAATGAGAAACCTCTTGAGTCTATGTGAAATAAGCAATACCAACTTGCATGCATTTTTACACAGCAAAGGTGCGGATTAGTATTGTGCACTAGTATATTCCCCTTCCGTCGTATCCGTGTATGCACACCACGGTCGAGGGATCATACAGGTACTGCATGCGCAGTATGCATAATTGGGTCAAAACAGCTGATTCTGAAGTGATGCATTTGAGAAATTCCATGGGTCCAGTTTTTTGATAGAACACCGTCTCAACCGCCACTCGATCGCAGCTCGACAAAATTGGTTCAGTGTGAAAAGTCTTGGAAATGTATGTTATTATCTTGCAAATCATATATTTTTCAAAACATAAATGAAAGGTTTTCATGAGATATGTTGTGTCCCCATACATTTCGTTATTACAATTTATGTATGTGTCCGTATCTCTTTTAAGGGGTTAGTTTAACCTTCGGTTTGCTAGTAAAACTGAATTACTGTGTCGCGAAATGATGCATGTCTAAAAAGTGTGTCACCAACATGAAAAGTTTGGAAAGCTCTGATTTAATCCCTTTCTCCACATGGTTTGGAGAAAGGCGGTGTTTGTCCCTTGCCTCAGGCATCTCAAGTGGTGGTGCTTGGCTTGAGCAGGGAGTGTTTGCGGCCAGGCCTGTTGTTCAGAGCCTGTGTTGTAGCATAGTAAGTGGTGGCAGCATCGTGATCCGAAGTAGACTCTGTTCATTTATAGTGACAGAAGTCAAAAAAGGATTTTATTTGTGAACAGGACTTTGGGTGGTTACTGTGAAGCACCTCTGAGGTCCTTAGCTGTGAAGTTACATAATATCAAAGACAGAGGTTGAGCTGATACAATTCTCTGACAGGATATTTTTGTCTGTGGTGAGATACATATTATATAATATCAAGTTTAACACTCCTGACCTCAATTGATAATTCCCAGTAACATTATATTTATTAAGGTTAAGTCTCTGTCTGATAACCATGGAGGTTTTAAGGTTAAAACAGACAGAGGTAAAAGTTTAAATTTGCCAACTGAAGGAAAGTCAGCTGATGAAATGAAATGGGCTCTTATAGAATATTACAGAGTTCATGCTGCAGGTGAAACTGAGGTAAATCCTCTGAGACAAGTGCTTGTAGAAATGTCTCCTCAATACATGGAGCTAGAAAGGGAGAAATTGAAACTTGAATTAGAAAAGATTAAACAACAGGAAAAACTAGAATTAGAGAAATTGAAATTAGAAAAAATGAGACAAGAGGCTGATAGAGAGTTGAAGAGAGCTGAGTTAGAACAACAAGACAGGCTGAGGGAAAAAGATCGTGAGGCGGAAATAAGATTAAGAGAGAAAGATCGAGAAATAGAGCTAGAATGCGAGGGAGACTGGAGCAGGCAGGCACCATCGGAGCCTGCTTCAGTTGGACCCCCCCCACAGGGCTAACATCTTCACCTTGTGGGGAAGAAGGAGCTGTTGGTTTGCCCCTCCATTGGGAGATGAGAGGACGGAGCAGGGCCTTCCCACCAGCCTAGGCAGTCTCCTTAATTTCTTTTTATTTTCTCCCTCTTCCCTCCATACATTTTTGCTTGTGTGTCATGTCTTTTTTTTAGAATGTAAGCCTGAGGGTAGGGACTGTCTTCTTTATTGCTACATTGTAAGCCGCTCCGAGAGCCTTTTGGCTGAGGTGTGGGATAAAAATACTCTAAATAAATAAAATAATAAATAAATAAATAGAACTAACTGCTTTGGAAAAGAGAAAATTTGAGCAGGAAGATCAGAGGAGAATTGAGGAAGGGGCTAGACCTCCCAAATTATCTCCTAAAGACTTTACCCCTTATATTGAGGGACAAGATCCCCAAATTTTCTTTAATACCTTTGAAAAGGCAGCCATGATGTGGGAAGTAAAGCCACAAGATTACATGAAGTTGATCAAGGGAGACCTGGCTGAAATTTATAATAGTTTTCCTATGTGGGAAGTTTTAGATTTTGCCTCATTTAAAGCAGCAGTTTATAAAAGACTTCGCTATGGGCCTGAATATTTTTGGAAGAAATTTAGAAGCCTTAATGCTGTGTCATCCGAATCTTTTGTGGAATTGGGACACAAGTTAGCGGATCATTTTGAGAAATGAATCACTTGCGCTGAGGTGAAAACCAAACAAGATTTAGTCAATCTGATGGTTAAAGATCAATTAATTTTTCAAATCCCTCAGGATATAAGATTGCTGGTGAGAGATAGAGACCCAAAGACTTATCAAGATGCAGCTTCTCTGGCTGATCTATCATATGACCAGCAAATCTACTAAAGAGAATAATATTAAACCAGGGTATAAGCCTAATTGGGGTAAAAAGGAAGCTGAGGTAAATAAAAGTCAGTTGCCAATGGAAAAGGCGGGAAACACTACCAAACCTCTGTTTGGAAAAAACAGACCTCACATGTCATCGTTGTGGGTTGGTGGGGCATATTAGACCACAATATCCCAGGCTGAGAGAAGAGAAAGAGAAAAGTACCTCAGTAAGGAGAGTAGATATAAATAAAGATGCTGAACATTCCCAAAGTTACACAAAGTTATAGTGTTACACATTGATGTGGGGAGAAATGAAAGAATCAGATCAATCTTTGTGGGAAGTTTATTCATTTAACACCCACTCTGACAATAATTCACCTCAGCACATATAATTCACAGCACATTATTTTATTATTGAAATCCTTCTCCATTTAACGCCTTTCTCCACATAGTTTGGAGAAAGGCGGTGTTTGTCCCTCGCCTCAGGCGTATCAAGCGGTGGTGCTTGGCTTGAGCAGGGAGTGTCCGCGGCCAGGCCTGTTGTTCAGAGTCTGTGTCATGGCAATTGCCCTCACAGGGAAGGAAGGAGGCGCTCCCTCGATTCAACTATGTCTGCTGTTTGAAGGAGCCCCAGGAAACAGCAGCAGGACCTTCCCTAACCCCTCTCCTCCTGTGTAATCCAATTCATATCAATTTGTATCAATCCCGCCAAAGAAACAGGAAGCACAACAGTGCTGGATAAACAACAGGATTTCCCTTAATGTAGTAAAGCTCTAAGAGTGTTATATACTGGAGACAGTGTTAGATCAATGTTCTTTTCACCCAAGGACGAGATCCAAACAGCCCTTAAGCACGACTCCACCATTCCAGCGACAGAGGGTTCAAAAGCGCTTTATTGATTAGTAATCAAGGCCTGGTCTCTTCAAAGGGAGCAATCAGACAAAAGACATAGGGAATATGGTACAGTATTAAAGCTTTCAAGGGGCAGGGCCCAGTAGCAGCATTAACCAATCAGAATGTAACACCAGAGCCCCCCCTTATCTTCTGCAAAACATTCCTTTGCAACAGTAAGTTGCTCCAAGTTAACTTTCTGCCTGGAGCAATGAAGCTATTGTTTTGGATAGATAAGACAGTTACACAGGAGACATCCTTGAAGACGCCCTCGGGTACGTGACATTTCGCTTGGTGTGCAATGGAGATTTTACAGTTTCCTGTTAAAAATGGAGGTGGTTATGCTAACAACAGTACTCCATTACTAGATAACATTCATGATTTAAATTTCAAATGCTGCTTTACTCTAAATCAGTTATCAGGTAAGAGCCAGATCACACAGTCACAATTAGATGATCTGTCTCTTGCATGGGAGGGTCTACCATTTCAGTTTTGGCAAATGAATAAGCAGCTGCTTGTATTCAACATTTACATTTATATGAAAACAAAATTGTCATAGTGCTTATCTCCTTTGGGACAAGGAGATAAGCACTATGACAATTTTGTTTTCATATAAATGAAAGGGTTAACACAGGGATGGTCACCTCCACTTGCCTTGAATTGATTCAGAAATAGGTCATAACATGGGTAATTTCCTTCAAAATCAGAAATACTTGGATCATTTTCTGAGCCAAGTTTGAACTCCACCTTTCTACCCATCCATCTCCACCATTGTCCAAACCCCCTCCCACTTCCAAAGCAACAAGGCTGGTGGCACTACAGATGTAGTAAAAGGAAATGAGGAAAACCTGATCTTTCCCTACTCCCTCTCTCTTCACTCTCTGCAATGGCAGTAGCTCTTGGAAAATACACATTGCCCAAGAACTATCAGGTATTTTCCTCCTGATACTCATAATGTTACACAGAGCTGGAGAGCAAAGGCAGATCATACTTATGGGGAGAAAAGTCAACTCTTGTTTTGTTTTCAAGCTGTGGAAGTAAATGATTCCACTTCCAAAACATGAAGTCCACCCACCAATTACAATTTGTGTTTCTAAGGTATGTTTAAATTACTTAATTCATGATAAAAGGACTTTGCCATCTCATAATGGAGCTTACAATTTTTTACAATGTTTATTCATTTTTGGACATCAAGATAGTAAGCTCCTGCAAAAATAGCTAGCAACATTACTGAACTAGTAAGTATTCCTAGCTTCTAATGGCTGGAGATTGCTACATCCACCAACAAGGCTATGGAGCCCATCAGCCAACAATTCTGCCTGGGACTGAAGCCAAACAAGGCAATAAGAACAGATCCCTCCACTAAAGTCAATGGTCTAGTACATGGGTCCCCAATGCAGTGCCCACAGGGACCTCCGAAGGTGGCCACAAACCTCTCCACTCCCTTCCCCCTTCAAAAATTTATTTTCAACGAAAACCTTGAAAAACATTAGGGTGCTGGATTCTCCTCCCTGTCCCTGAACTTGCTACTGATCACATGTTTGGCTAGCAGGAAGAGAAAGGAAGAGTTTCTTCCTGGGCCTGCTCAATCTTCTTCTGCAAACCTTTCCCTTTTGATCTCTCTCTCTCTCTCCACTGCCAGCCTCTAGCCTCGCTAATTCTCACCCCTGCAGCCCCTAGCCTCTTTCTATCACGTTACAGTTCCAACAAAAATCACGTCCTGAAGCTGATATTTACTTTTCAAGAGAAGTCTCCATTGGCTTCTCTTAAAATACAAACAGCAGCTTCGAAAAGTGGATTTTTGTAGCACCGCCGCAGGGAGAGAAAGAGTTAAACATTCCAGCCCCACCGTTCCGAGGCTGCTCAAATGTCCTTCTGGCTGTTATTTGCTTAATAAAAACGTGCACATTAATTGCTTTCATACAATTAAAGTCACATGTAGTTCGGCCCTCACATGTAGTTCGGCCCTCGAGGCAGCTACCTCACATCCTCCAAGACAGGCCGGCCAGGGATGCTTGCGATGATGGACAACAAGAAGAGCAGCCGCCACAGTAGCGCCCGAAAGACGATTACAGGAAACTCACGGAGAGGGGGTGGCCCAATCTGGGGCTAGGCTGAGCAACACCGCTCCCTGGCCGGCGCAGCGGACTCACCATCGCCCTCCCAGGCTGCGCGCAGGTTCAGGGTCACCGGGCTGCTCGATGCCCCCAGCCCGCTCGGAAGGCCGCTATAGCAGCTGCGCGGCTCAGTTGCCGCCGAAGCGATGCCGCTGAGCTCTCGACTTGCCGGTGCCAAACCGCGCCTGCGATCTTTGGCGAGGCGCCGCATGAACGATCCCTCCCGCCTGAGCCGCAGAGGAGAAGCCTCCGCCTGTGCTGCCGGAACCAAAGCTCGAGGGAGATCAGATCCTAACCAGCTTCGCGACTGAACAGGAAGTAGACGGGAGGTCCCTTATAGGAACCCGGAATTTACTGTTGTAGTTTCCGGCCAGATCAGACTTGTAATCCACGTTAGGTGGGTAGGATTTTAAAACTAGTTATAGGTCTTCCGAGCTAACATGGTGCTTCTCACTATGATCGCGCGGGTGGCGGATGGACTTCCTTTGGCGGCTTCCATGCAGGAGGATGAACAAGTGAGTGGAAGATAGCGCTTTTCACGCTATCCGAGTCTTAATTTCCATACAAATAATGTGTGAGTGTGAAGTGTCTTGAGCGTTTGAAGCGCTTTTTCTAGGGGCTAACAACGAAATCCTAAAGATCTTTCCGCGGAATTAAACTGATTTGCGTGGGATTTAGGATTGTAGACTAAGGGTGCAATCCTATGTATGTTTAGACAGAAAAAAGCCCTACAACTCTAAGGATTTCTTTCTGTCTAAGCCCCGAGACTGACTTTTACATTTTCTTCCTTTTCTTTTTTTAATTGTGAGACAGCTTTGGGGGTCAGGCCGGAGTGGAAAAGACATCTCTCTTTCTCTGAAAAATATGTATGGCTGGACAGTAGTTGCTTAGTAGCTGTCATTCCTTATTTCTTACAGTTTTGAAAGTCTTGACACTAGACGATACACCCCAACCTTTAAGTAAGAACTGTACCTGTGCTCCTACTGCTGCCAGAAGAAAATCTAAGAGATGAGATGTGCAGGGACACACTTCTCCCTTTCTGTGATCTAAATATGTTGCAGTACCTTGCCTTGGAAGAGCAAACTATTGGAAGACTGAGAGGTCTGAATACAAATAAGTGGGGTGTCCTTCAAATCCTGTTTGCTATATGAAGGAAATAGTCTAGCAGCAAATGAGAAGTGGAGAGTTTGCTTAACCTTACCCCACAGCTCCTAATGGTTAATTGATCCACACTTACAATTTGTCAAGGTTTGTTGGACCTTTGAATTAACATTTTTGTTCTCTTGTAGTCAGGTCGAGACCTACAGCAGTACCAGAGCCAAGCTAAGCAGTTGTTCCGGAAGCTCAATGAACAGTCTCCTACTAGGTGCACCTTAGAAGCGGGACCCATGACTTTTCAGTAAGTGCAGCATAAATTATGAAGACCCAAGAGGGGGTTGAAGGCCATATGCTTTATTGATTTATTTTTTATTTAAATTGTTATTGATTTTTACCTACAACAATACAATTGACAAAAAAAAGAACATAATACATAACCACAAAATAACATTTATATCATATATTCACGCTTAATCTATTAGACATAATCATACTCAACATAAAAGTGCCCCCCCACACACACCTCGGGATCTCAATCCTGTTTCCAAAAACTCATAGTTTCTTCTGCTGGCGGTTTCCCACTTCCCTTAGAAAACACAAATACTAGGAACTTTTTCCAAATTCCCTCAAAATCATTCGTTTTTACTATACCTCTTTTCACTTTAATATTACATGTCAATTTGTCATTAATAGCAATATCCCACACTTCTTTATACCATTCTTCAATACAATAATCACCTTGAATCTTCCAGTTCCTAGCTACGATTAACCTTGCAGCTGTCAGTAAATTCGTTATCAATTCCTTAATTTCTTTACTACATTTAAAATCTTCTTGCAGTGAGAGTAATGCAACTCTTGGTGTATCTTCTATTTTCATTCCAACAATTTCCTCAATCTCTAAAAACACCATCTTCCACAACTTTTGCACATATTTACAATCCCACCACATATGTAAATACGTTCCTTTTTCACCACAGCCCCTCCAACAGTCTGCTGAATGCTGATTATTGATCTTGTTTAATCTAACCGGAGTTAGGTACCACCTCCATAAACTTTTATAATAATTCTCCTTTATTCTTACTGACATATTTCTCAACACTCTCTGTCTCCATGGTCCTTCCCAACTCTGCTGTCCTATCTGTATCTTCAAATCTGTCTCCCAAACCGATTTTCCTATGCTATCCAACAAACCTTTCTCAATTAATATATTGTACAATTGACTCATTAAACCTTTTGTCACTGAATTTTGTCCCTTACCCATTTCTTTTTTATCAATTAGTTTCTCAAACTTCGTCATTTCTCTACACTCTCCATTTTCTCTTACCCAATTTTTAGTCCATTGTTCCAATTGCCAAGAATTTAACCAAGTTAATTTTCTATCCTTTAAAACCTCTTCCATCTTCTCTCTTGTATTCATTCCTCTTAACCATTCTCTTAATTTCATTTTATTTTTCTCTATTAGAACTTTACTTAATCTATTCTTTAAATCTTCAGGAACATTCTTTAACATTATCACCGGTGTTAAAGGGGAGCTGCTTGGAAGCAACTCCTTTTTATATTTGTTCCAAAGTTCCCAATGGAACTTCAAGAGCTGATTACCTACATCATCAACCCATTTCCCCCCTCTTTCCTTAAAAAATATATTATGCAAATTTAATTCTATATTACTTGTAGTTTTGTCCTCCATCAAATCTAAATCACCTACCCCTAAAATTGCTTCAGCAATATGTCTTAACCTATTTGCTAGATAATAAGAACTAATGTTTGGGAGTCCCAGTCCTCCCCTTCTTTGGCTTAAATACCATTTGCTTTTATTAATCCTAGGTTTCTTCTCTGCATTACAATAATTATTTATAATATTCTGCCAACTTTTTAACTCTGTATCTGAAATTCTTATTGGTAGCATCCTAAAAACAAAATTAATCTTAGGTAAAATCTTCATCTTTATTAATGCTATTCTTCCAAACCATGAAAGGTTCAGTCTTTTATATTTTTTCAATTTTTCTAATATCTCTTTTTTCAAACCACTTAAATTCTCGTTTTCTAAATCTTCTAGATTCTTAGTAATCCTAATTCCCAAGTATCTAATTTTTTCTTTAATTCTCAATTCTATAACTTTCCCTTCCCACTCCTTTTCCTCCTTTTTAGTATAATTAAATAACATCAGTTCTGATTTTGCCCAATTTATTCTTAACCCAGTAACTTCTTCAAATTCTTTCAACTGTTGTTTAATTCTTTCCATCTTCCCTACAGGATCTTTAATGGTTACCAAGGTATCATCTGCGAACATATTCAATTTTATTTTATTACTACTACCTATTCCTTCTATCTCCCCATCATCTCTCATTGCATTTGCCAATAATTCCATAACCAATACAAACAGGACAGGCGAGATTGGGCAGCCTTGTCTTGTCCCTCTGGCTAGTCGTATCTTATCCGTAACTCCATCATTTACTACCACTACGGCTGTATTTTGGGAGTATAACTCCTCTATTATAGCTTTAAATTTATTCCCAAATCCTATTTTATTTAGAACCATCTTTAATGCTTGCCAACTCACACAATCAAAAGCCTTAAAAATATCCAACGCTAAAATACCCGCTTTAATCTTTGACTTTTTTATCCCCTGTATTACATTTAAAACTCTACCCACTAAAGTATGCATCTGTCTTCCTGCTATAAAACCACATTGGTCTTCCCCTACATACTTAGCTATAAATTTATTTAATCTTTTAGCCAAAATAGTTGAGAAAATTTTTGCATCTTGATTTATTAACGATATCGGTCTATATGAGTCAGGGAGAGTCAAATCCTTATCCAGCTTCGGAATTAAAATTATTATCGAATGCTCCCATGATTCTGGAATCCTCTCCCCTTCCAATATAGCATTATATAATTTCAATAATTTTGGTACTATTAATGATTTGAAAATTTTGTAATACTCTGGTCCTAGACCATCTGCCCCAGGTGATTTCCCCACTTTCAGCTGCTCTATAACCTCCTCTATTTCACTTTGTGATATAGTTTTGTCCATTACTTCCTTATGCTCTTTTTCTAGTCCCTTCTTCAAGTATTTATCCACATACACTTCCATCCTCTTCTTGTGTCTTTTCCCTTATATAAATCTTCAAAAAATTCCTGAATTTTTTTTATTTTATCCTTCATCATGTGACAATAATTGCCTTGCTTATTTTTTACTGATCCTATCCCGTTTTTAGCTTTTTCCTTTTGTGTGAGTTTAGCAAGCATTTTGGAATTCTTATTACTATTTTGAAAATATTCTCTTTTCATATAAATTAAATTCTTCTGAACTTCTTCTAAATTTATATTCTCTAATTTTTCTTTGCTTGTAGTTCTATTAAATTATGTTTATTTTTGGTTTGCCAATATTCTTTTTCCAACTTCTTTATCTCTTTCTCTAATCTAACCTGCAATACAACCTGTTGTCTTTTTAGGTTGCACATTTCCCTAATACAGATCCCCCTAGTCACAGCCTTCATGGTGTCCCAAACCATGCCGTCCTTGTTCCTCCTTTTTTATTTATTTCCCAGGTTTCTGACAATTCCTCTTGCATTTTTTCAACCACTTTGGTATGCTTAAATATCTTAGTATTCAATCTCCACCTTAATGCTTCTTTGTATTCCTTACTAACTGTAAAGTCTAAACTTACCAATGCATGATCTGTTACTCTAATTATCCCTAATTCCATTCTGCATAGCTTAGTTACAAACTCTGGAGACAAAAATATGATCTATCCTAGAATATGTATGATGGACTGGAGAATAGAAAGTAAACCCAGGCTCCGCCCCTCTAAGAACTCTCCAACCGTCAACAAAATCCTTTTCTTTAATTAATTTATTTAAAATAGTAATGTTATTTCTCCTTTCTACATTAGTGGGGTTTGACCTGTCTACTCTATTATCCATAACCATATTAAAATCTCCCGCCAAAATAACATATCCCTCCTTAAATTCTTCTATCTCCCTAAATACCTCTTCGTAAAATTCTCTTTGTTTAACATTTGGTGCATAAACATTAATCAAAGTATACATTTTCCCTTCAATTTGACCCTTAATCAAGAGATATCTCCCATTCCCATCCTTTTTAATGTTCTCCAACGTGAATCCACTTCTTTTTGAAATCAAAATGGCCACCCCGTTTTTTTTTGAAGTCCCCAATGATTTTTCATAATAAACTGACCATTTCAAACGAATTACATTTGTCTCGTCATTGCATTGATGTGTTTCTTGCATAAATATAATGTCAGAACCATCTCTATTTAACAATTGTTCAATTCTCCTCCTTTTCATGACTGCCCCCAGACCCTTGACATTGAGCGTTGAGATTCTTATCTTCTTATCCATACTTAATTCTTTGGTAATCTTTCCGATCCCTTGTGCGCTGAGCTTCAAATTTACATACAAAAAACCATAAACCCCCTTTCACACCCCTCCCTCCCACCCCACCAACCAACTCCCCCCCTCCCTCCCATTTCCTTTCCCTCCATTAATTCCCCGGGAGTCTAACACTCCGGCCCTATTTATTAACCCTTTGGGGGGGGGGAAAGTGAGCCAGGAATACAGAACAAGCAAGGCTTCTATTATATTTATACTGCTTATCATCACCATGTTATCCAATTTACATCTCGCCCCCTACTGCGCCTCTTTCTTCATCATCATCGTCCTTTGCACCATCGCCGACGTCGTCTTGGGGACCCAAACCTAAATTCTCAAGAAGCTCCAGACCTTGCTGCAAGGAAAAAACTTTATAGAATTTCTCCTTATATGAAAAGCGCAGAAAAACTGGATACCCCCAGGCATAGGATATCTCTCTTTTCTTCAACTCCGCTGTTATAGGCTTGACGCTGCGCCTCCATTCCAAAGTTTGTTGACACAAATCATTATAAACTTGCATTGGAACTCCTTGGAACTTCAGCTCTCCCAATAATCTCAGCTTCCTCATCAGCTGCTCTTTTTTGAAGTAGTTTGAGAATTTCAGCAGGACATCTCTTGGAGTTGAGCCGCCTCTGTAGCCTCCAACCCTGTGAACATGCTCCACTTCTTCTTCACCAAATTCCAGAGTTGGGACCAATTCTTTAAACCAGCGTGGCAAGGTCTTTCTGAGGTCCTCCCCTTTCTTCTCAACAAAATTCCAAAGACAAAGTGTTGATCTCCTGGATTGGTCTTCCAGAGATATCAATCTCTTCTCGTGGTCATCAAATTTCACCTCCTGCTGCTCCTGCATCTGTTTTACTTGCTTGACTTGCTTTCCCATCTGGTCTACTTCTGATTTAAGAGACTTTAATTGCTTGTCATTCTTAGCCATCTCTGCAACTAAGTTGTCCACACATTTATTTATTTTTCCAACTTCATCCTCAATTTTCACAAAAATCGCATCTTTCAGTCCTTTTAATAGAACAGACATCTCTGGCATCATGGCTGGCTGTATATCTGGCTCCGTGCCAACTTTAGCGGCCATTTTCGGTTCTTTTTGGCTCTGTTCCTGTTCTTTATCTCCGTTCAAATCAGCTAATTTTTGAAGACGAGCGGCTGTGTTATTAGACGCGTGTTTTCTTTGCCACTTCGGCTTTGCAGATGGATCTTTCTTAGGTGGCATAAATCCCTTTATTTACGAGCTGTTCCGTTAGTTTAACTTTTAACAACAACAATTGCCGTGACGCATCTAAGACACCGGCGGGGGATTATTACCGTAATTAAACAGTAATCACCGAAATGGGGCTGACACCATCAATCACTCTCTCCTGACCCTGGCTTTTTTCCAAGAAAGTTTCCCTTTCAAGATATGCGCTCCGTCAGGGACAGTGCTTAAGAAAAACCTCTTCTCCAAGCCCCCACTTTCTTGCCGCCTAATTGTCCATTTCACGTAACAAAATGATTTATTCTTTTCCTCCCGCCTACAGCACAAAACTTCTCATCTTTTTCTTCGCCACTCTCAGCCCGATTGCTTTAGATGGTAAGATTTTTAGGACCTACTGTCCCACAGCAACGATTTGCCCTACTGCTCTATTTCTTCGCTGGCTCCACCCCAGGCCATGTGCTTTAGAAGAAAAAAATCATGTAGAAATGAAGCATGTTAGGAAGTTTACATGCACCTGAACAGCAAGCCACAGTGGAAAAAGCTGTATATTATCTCTTGAAAGAGAGGTTGCTATTTTTACCCTAGGGGCAGCTGAAGGTTCAATCTTGTAAACATCACATAACCTGCAGAACCTAATTTGAATATCTGTATCTTGGTACTCTGAAAACATAGATACTGATCATCAAGTCATTTTTGTTCTTTTTCTCCTCATTTTTTCACCTCTGCCAAACCTGATTTTTCTAACATTTTACCTGATAAAGAGATCTGGAGATCTTGAAAGCTTACACATGTTTTGTTATCTTTTGGTAATAAAGTTATTAAACTAATTAATATGGATTTTGGGACTGTAAAATGTATGAAAGTTGACACATTTTACTCTTTTAAAAAATAGTTTATGTCAAGTTCATTTCATTGATTTAAATTCTCAGTTTGTCTCTCAACACTAACCCTATTAAGGCATTTGGCCTGCTGATGTGAAAGTGGATGGGAGCATGCATGCAAATCTCTTCAGTCCCTGACCTTTCTACATTGAGAGTTTGTCTATGGAAAATTGCCTCTGACCATCACAAAGGAACTGTGGGAGCTCCACCTGCTACAGATAGACCTTGGGGACATTAGAAGATAACAGTAAAAGTAGAAACTGATGGCACTACTGGAATTTTGCACTGGTGGGGGAGTTATCCCTGAAATTCCTTTATAGCATTTACACTAATCTGATGTGTCAGCTTTTCTCCTTCTGCTGACTATTATGTTGGTTGCCTCTGGTTTGTGGTCCAGATAGTAAGATTCTGGTAGCTCAACAGGCATTGCTATTACAGAAGAAGCTTTATGTATTATTTTATGTCTTTATATATTTAAATTAAATGGTGAGATCTTCGTAATGGCAGAGACCTTGAAAATCAATCACAAAACTTCTCACGTACATTTATTGCTATCTTGATATTCTGTTCCTAAATCATCCCGATGAGTAGATGTAGCTCCATGGCTGTTTGTAAGGCAGGAGTGGGGAGCCCACCTAGCCTGCAGCCTCTCTCACAACTTTGGTACCAATGGATAATTTTTTAAAGCTTAATTGCCATGCGGTGGGAGGGCAATTGATTGTGGGGAGGGTAGAACAAACCATCCCTGTGCAATGCAATCCCCTTGCAAAATCCTCCCTGTACTGCCATTAGGCTTGGAGAAAGCCTTCTGTTGAGTAGAAGGCTTTCACCAAGCCAAATTTCTGTGAGGATGGGGCCATCACAGCTGGCATGGAGAGAGCTAACTCTTCACAGCTGTGATCCCCTTCTTTGATGCAATTAGTCTTTGGAAAAGACTTCAGTTGACTTCAATGGGTGGTCCCATCTACTACGGTGTTTCCCATCTCTAGTGTAACATGTGGTAGAACCTCTGAGACAAGTACCAGTTTGACAAAATATTCATAAATTTTGATGTAGATTTTAAAAAAGGAAAAGTGCTCTCTGTCTTTCAGGGGGGAAGGAAAATAGTATCTGAAACTGGGGTTTTTTAATCTAAATTTGGGAGTTGCCAGCCTAACGTTTGGTCTAATTTATTTATTTATTTCAGTTATATTATTGAGAGAGGAGTGTGTTATCTGGTATTGTGTGAAGCTGCCTTCCCCAAAAAGCTGGCCTTTGCATACCTGGAAGATTTACACTCAGAATTTGATGAACAACATGGAAAGAAGGTGCCAACGGTGTCCAGGCCATATTCTTTCATTGAGTTTGGTGAGATTCTTATCCTTGAAACTAATTAGTAAGAGCCTACATTTAGTTCCTACCTCTCCCTACCTTCAGGTTTCTTATGTCCTGATTAGTTTAAATATGTATGTAGATGATTACTGTTTTGAATGGTCCCTTCACTTCTAGGCAAGACCATCCTTTCAGCAAGCAAGTTACTCCCACCAGTTTCTACACTAGTCACTGGAGAGTGGACAGGGCAGTCATGAAGTAGCATCAGGTATGAAAACTGGTGAGAGAAGCTAACTTGCTAAAAGCATGGTCTTGTCTAGAAGTGAAGGGTCCAAGATGATAACCATACACAGTAACATTTGTTTGTTGTTTATTCGTTCAGTTGCTTATACATTTAAAGTGCTTCCAATCTAGTATATACATTTAAAGTGCTTCTGATCTAGTATTTCCTATCTACTTAGTCTGTATCTATCTCTCCAATATGGTTATAATAATAATAATAACTTCTTATCCGCCTCTCCCTTTGTCCCACTAGACCCAAAAAGTAATCATATTGACATGTATGACACTCCATCTCTGTTAGTGAAGGTTGCAGTACAAGGAATCGACAGTTTCCATAGCAGTGTTTTAATCAGTCAAATAAAACTTGGTCATTCATTAGAACAATAACAAAACCAGAGGTAATTATATTAATTACAAAAAGGAGCTTTACAAAATATGCAAATAATAATAATTTAAAAAATACAGTAGACTTTGACAGTCTTGACTCCTGGGAGATCTCTGTCATCTCTTATTTACAAACACTTTCACTTAGGGCTGGGTGCCATGCTCAGGCATTTAGTTGGTAGGCATAAAATAAGTGTACAAGATCTCATACATGGGCTGTGCTGAAGATCCTTATTATTATTATTATACTGCCCCATAGCTGAAGCTCTCTGAGTGGCATATAGTGGCATATAGTTGAGAATAGTTTGTTTATTATAAAAACAAAACTTCCCAGATAAAATAATACAATTGAATGAAAAAGTCCATTATGAAAACGCAATAAGTTTCAAAATTATGGTAACTAATATATTAAGAATCTCAACTAACTTATTGTTAATACAAAACCAAATCTGACTCTAATGTTGCTATATTACCAAAAAAGAATCCATTTTTGTATATTAAGATTAAAGAGGCTACTATGGTTATTTTGTTGCCCCAGCTCCTTAAAGTATAGGGAATGTATATGTTTATAGCCATAGGTAGAGAGATCAAGGATCCGCTATCCAGGCCTGCTGTAGCTGGAACCTAGCTGTCTGAGATAAAGTAGTAGGAACTTCCCTTTGGGTGGGAGATTTTCTCACTTTTGGTGTGGCCAGCAAAGAGGCAGAAGGCTTAGAGGACCTGGCAGAACATACTCTGTTTTTACCAGGCCTCACCCGTTTTTATCCCACATCCATTAATTTCCATTGGACCTAATTTTGTGACTGCCTCCTTATTTCCTGTGGACTGTAAGTTATCATTCTTTGTTGTTCCGTTAAAAGAGATTGTTGAATAAAGATTATCAGTTGGATTAAAAGAGAGGCTTGAGTTAAACTGGCTGACAAGTGTCTATAGGCAGAGCACATAGGCATGGAGACAGTACAGTTACATTACTAATCAAGAGTCTACTTACCATATTTACATTAAAGTATTCCCATGAAAATCTACATCATAAAATCTCCCACTGCAGGTGAAATATAAACATCAAAATATGCACCTTATTACAAAAAATTAAATTAGTACCCCTGCAGTCATATAAGGATTATCTTCAACCCACAGCTAGATTTTTTTCAATTTATGTGATGGTAATCCACCCTTCTCTGTCTTGCTCAAAACCATTATTCAGTACAGGATAAACCTTACCATGTTCTGTTTTGGAGGGAAGCTAATTTCTTCCCTCATTTGAATTGTTAAAGTCAGAATAATTTATTATCCTAGTGGTATTTCCTGGATCTTAGCACAGGTGATGATTTGATAGTCCCTGGAGAAAGCCTGTGCTAATTTGCAGTGCTTAACCAGGTATTAGGTATTAGGAACATAGAAAGTTGCTTTTGGGCGCAATGTGTTGGGATGGCCAATGCAGAGCGGAAGGAACAGCAGCCTCTGCGCTTCTCCTATTCCGCATTTTGGCTAGCCAGGCTTTTTCACCCATGTAGCTGGGGCTCTGCAGAGCAGGAGGGAGGGAAGGAAGGAGGCTGAGGAGTCCTGGAGATATGGCATAAGCCGGCCTCCCCAATCCCCTCTCTGCCTTTCCCTCTTCTTCGAGGTCACCTGTGCAGTTGTTTCCATCCCAGTGGAGAGGAGGCAGGGATCTTGGATTCCTGACTCCGACGTCAGAGGAGTGTCCTGGAATTGGAATGATCTTATGGCTCCCTAGATTCTGTGTAGGGGCTGTAGGATTATTCCCTCAGTCAGCCTGTTTTGTCATCTAGTTCAGCATTGTCTGATCTGAATGGCAGGTGCTGTCCAGGGTCCCAGGCAGATCTTTTAACTGGAGATGATGGGGATTGAACCTTGGACCTTCTGCATGCAAAGCATATGTATGAAAACATGGTCCCTTTCCATTTTATAGAAAATCAGCCTTTAAAGCAAGGATGCAGAACTTCTTTCAGCCCAAGGGCCGAATTCCATTTCAGAGAAGCTCACATGAGCTGCATTCCAGTGGTGGGTGAGGCTGAAGGCAAAAGGAGCTGAAACACACACCCCCAGCATATTTTAGCTTAAAGCTCTTTTTGCCAGAATGTAAGAATGTAAGAGAGGTATTTCAGCCTTTCAGAGCAGGGAAAAGTTGCACAAAGGCTGGGAAACCACCGAACAATCAGTAGTTGGTGGAAAGGGTGTGGGGCCAAGAGAAGGAGATATGGGCTTTCTGGACAACCCTGGAGAGCTGGATTGGACCCCCTAGAGTACTGATTTTGGTTGCTAGGCCTGAGGTTCTGCACCATTGCTTTAAAGCTCAATGTATTTAATAGATGGTTATTTAGCATGAAGAAATTGTAAAGATTGTTGTTCTCCAACCTGGTGTCCTCCAGATGTTTTCGATGACAATTCCCAGCATTCCTGATCATTGGTCATGCTGGCTTCGGCAGATGGGAGTTGAAATCAAAAACATCTCGAGGACACCAATTTGGGGAATGCTGGTGTAGACTTTAACATTGTTTACGCTATTTTTTTTTCATTTTAAACCAGATTACTGAAGGGCAGGGGTTGGTGGCAATTGTAGTTCATTGCTTTGCTAGTAAGTCAAGCCCAAATTTATGGATTCTTGATCATATGAGTTCAATTGACCTGTTTCCCAACCCTATTTCCTCAACGTTTTGGTTCACCTGCTGTACCCTCTGTGAACGGTTTTCTTGAGAATGTGGGCCCTTAGAGCCTCATCGCCGCAGAAGACTGCTATTTTAGATTTTCTTGGTTATAGCTAGGGAATTATTCTGCACTCTGTTCTGCAAGCCTGTCCCATGGGATGTTGAAATGGATAAGAAGCAATAGGGATGTGATTGGATGCATGGTGAGTGAATAAATGTTTGCCACCAATGTAGCTGCTCAAACATGATAAGGAAAGTAAGGTGACTGACTGTCAAAAATTTCTCAGTTTTCTCCTGTCTACCGTCCTCCTGCCCCTGTTGCTGTGCAACTGACTGGATACTTAATCAGCTACAAAAAAGGCATATCAGGTATAAAGCAAAATCACTTTAATGAAATTCAGTTGGTCTGAGAGGTTTCAGTTAGATTGGGGTGATTTTGTTCATTTTATAGCCAATTACATTAGCATAGTTAACAAAGGATTAGCCAGTTATATAGATTGATGAATGTTCCATTTCTCATTTAAACTTGTACATCTTGTCAATTAAATTTATGGGACATCTTTGGAACATGATTAATATCTCATGCTTGGGGAGAGAAGATGGTATGAGTATTGAAAATGCATTTAGTTATAGTCAGTATATACTAACTTTAGTTCTAAAGATTTATTTATGGGCTCTGTCCTCTGGGGGCTTCAGGGGAAGCAGACATCTGGAGTTGTACTGGCACATGGCACAGCTGGCTTGGTTTTGAATTAGAAGTGTGCACCAACCACAAGATTAGACTTAAACCCTGATTCAATGCTTCCTTGTGAACTCTTCTGAAAATAACAGACAGCATAGAGGTGGCCCAATGTAAGAAACTGCAAAGTTTCATTAAGATAGGTCCAGTGGTTTATTGGAATGGGGGACCTCAGATTTGGTTGTGGTGTTGAGTGATTTGCTTCCCCTACCTTCGCCTTTTTCTTTTGGGGGCAATTTGTATGAAAATGTCACATATCATTGAAGTGAGCAGCAAATAGATTAAGACATATTGTAGAAGCAATTATAGGAGTAGGAGATTTATATTGGATGGAAGAAAAAACTATAAGTAATGTAGAGATGAGTTTGGACAATGTCTTCTTTAAAGATGGAGGGAGAAAGTGGGTTGGAAGTATAGATAATCCACTCCTGAGGACTCAATGGGAAATTTGGAGTAAATTTAAAGGGAAGCTGCTTCCGAACAACTCTCCCTTAGCACCAATAATAATGTTAAAGAATTTCCCAGAGGATCTGAAGGGTAGATTATGTAAAATATTAAAAGAGAAAAGTAAAATGAAACTAAAGGATCGGTTAAGAGATATAAAAACAAGAGAAGATATGGAAAAATTGTTAAAGGAGAAAAAATTATCTTGGTTAGAATATGGACAATTAGAACAATGGAATAAAAAGTGGATTAAAGATAATAGAGTTTGCAGAAAGATGACGAAGTTTGAAGAGTTAATAGCAAATAAGGAAAAAGGTAAAGGAGGTAGTATAGTTTTAAAAGGGTTAATGAGTGAAATATATAAAATATTGTTAGAAAAGGAGTTTAGAGAGAACTCAGAGAAAATGGTATGGGAGTCAGATTTGAAGGTACAAATAGGGCGACAGAGATGGGAGGGACTATGGAAACAAAGAGTGTTGAGAAGTTTGTCAGTGAGAATAAAGGAGAACTATTTTAAAATTTTGTGGAGGTGGTACCTAACCCAGATTAGATTGAATAAGATAAATGATCAGCATTCAGCAAATTGTTGGAGAGGTTGTGGGGAAAAAGGAACGTATTTACATATGTGGTGGCAATGCAAATATGTACAAAGATTATGGAAGATGGTGTTTTCAGAAATTGAAGAAATAGTGGGAATGAAAATAGAACAAACACCAAAGATTGCATTGCTGTCACTATTTGAAGATATAAAGTGTGGAAAAGAAACTATAGAGCTGATATCGAGTTTGCTGGTTGCAGCACGATTGATGGTAGCCAGCAACTGGAAGATTCAAGGGGAATATTCTATTGAAGAATGGTATAAAGAAGTATGGGATATAGCCATTAATGATAAATTGACATGTAATATTAAGTGGAGAAAAGGCGTAACTAAAATAAATGAGTTTGAAGGAATCTGGAAACAGTTCCTAATATTTGTGTTTACTAAGGGAAGTGGGAAACTGTGAGCAGAAGAAACGATAAGATTTTGGACTCAGGAATAGATCCCGAGGTGGGGGGTGCACTTTTATGTTAAGAATGATTATGTTGTAGTATGATAATGTATAGGTAATATTTATTCAACATATATGTACTCAACATTTATTCAATATGTATGTAGCAGTTGTTTGATGTTTTCTTTTTTTTATTATTATTACTATTGTAATGTTGTATGTTTATATAGTGTAGAAAAGAAAAAAAAGAAGTGTCTCCAGGCAAAAAATCTTCAGAGTTTCCAAAGGATAGTTGCAGGGCTAGGGAGTTATGATGAATGAAAAACATTGTAAGGTTTTTTTTCCAACGTGAAGCCTTGTAGCATTGGAAGAATGGTCACTTCACGATCCCATCCATGCTTTCCCCCAAACCACAGTGATTGGAGAGCCCTTGGTTAAAAAAAATGCCCTATGATTAGAAGGTGAACCTATCAAGTCACTAAATTCCATTCCTATCTCCACCCCCAGCATTTAGACAAAAGCAATTGTGAATGAAGCTTCATGTAAGGTCCAGCTTCAGTTCAAGTCACTTCAGATGAAGTCCACTTTGCCTTGGGAAACACAAGAAATGATCTGAAGGGGCCCAATTTGGCTTGTGCTTCAGCCAAATCTGATACACATCCCTACTTTTGAGCAATGCCATTTTTCCAAAAGGTGGGTTTGATCTGGAGAGGCAGGTCATTGAATTGGAAAAGGTATTACGATTGGTGGAGAACCTAGGTTGTCTAGATGTGTGGAATGGATGCATTAGATACAGCTGTGAGATCTTGGAGGGAGGAGATGGTCATTCATGAGCAACTACCTCTTGTTCCAGATACTTTCATCCAGAAAACGAAGAAACTGTATATTGACAGTCGTGCAAGACGAAACCTTGGCTCCGTCAACACAGAGTTACAGGATGTACAGAGAATCATGGTAGCCAACATCGAGGAAGTCTTACAACGGGGCGAGGCACTTTCAGGTACAAGGATCATTGGATATACAAGCTGTTTGAGGATGATTAGACAGACAATTATAGGCTCTGCAGGATAACCAACTGCCCAGAAGGAAAAGGAAAAGCATAGCAAGCTGATAATATAAAAATGCCTTGTTTTGTAATGAAGTCCACATGTGCTTGTCCACACATTGAGGTCTTTAAAAGAAACCCTCCTCTGGGTGTCCCCACTATTGGAGGTGCAGCATGTAATTATGGGGTGAAGGGGCTTCTCAATGTCAGTACCCCAATATACACATCTATTCCAGCGTAATTTTGGCAGCATGTATTTAACCTTTGCATTTTTCCAGGCATCATAAATCTTTAGTTTAATCTCATGTTTTTATGCTCTTTTAGAATTTTGCTGCTTTGAGTAGATCTGCATGCTTTATTTTATTTCTTTGTTATTACTCTAACTTATATAATGCTTCCCACAGAGGTATCAAAGCAGTGAACATAAAATAAAATGGCATCAAAACAGCTATAAATATAACAATAAAACAATATAAAATTAATCAGCAGTAAAACCGCACACTCTACTGTGTATTACAAACCATAGCTGGCTGGGTTACACTTCAGGGAAAGCCTGGTGAAGAGACAAATTTTAAGAATTTTTTTATTTAAAAACATTTTTATAGTGCCACCTCGCCATTTCTGGCATCGTGGCACTTTACAATTAAAACATAAAACAATTTCAATTAAAACCTCTCAACCCACATTAAAATTTAAACCACCCCTCCCCCAAACTCTTGTGAAAGTAAAAAATGCCTTACAGAGGCGTTTAAAAACAATTGACACTGGATCTTTTTTTATATACAGAAGGCTCATCACAAAGTGCCTTACGTTGCATCACTTCTAGTGTTAATTCAACACCTTTTTAATTCTGTTCCTTTTGGTTTGTTGACCATTTGAGCTTGACAGAGGAGTTTGAGATGTGCTGTATCCTGGAAATCACTGTTCTAACTTTTATTTAGGGAGACTGAAACAAAAAAAGGTTATGAAGGGATAGACACTGCTGGGCAACTTCTGATGGCCCAGTACCCAAGCAAAGCTCACTGCCAAACTGATGAAGAGGAGCAGCAAAAACCAATGCTTTCCAATGTCCATCCTCTAGGGAATTGGACTCCTTCTGGTCGGGCTTGTAAAGGAAGCACGCTCCAGCAAAGCTGGCTTTTCCACTGGATTTTGCACAGATCCCAGGAACACACGCACACAGCTCCAAAACTGGACGGTTAGGCCCAAATTTATTGAGGATAAGGGTAGGAATTACAAGACTAGCATTCAACAGATAAAACATGCGGATACAGAATAGGAACCCAGTCCAAGCAAACTAAAATAACTAAGTTGCAAACTATACTTCACCCAGCCATGTGGTCATCCAGCTCAGAACAAAAGCCCCTTGCAAAATGTACTCTTTATAGATCGTTTCCCCTGCTCCTTCCCCCCTCCCTTGCGAGGATCTTTCACACCTTCCCTGAGATGTTAATTTTCGCTCAAGGCCGATCGGCCTTGCCCCAAGCGGTTCCAGGATGTGCCAGAACGCCCACATGCAGCTGGCGCTTATCTGTTCCGCTCCTAAAATCATAACAATAAAAGTACATTTTAACATTTTAAAACAGCCATTCTTTGTATGAATTAACCCCATCCTTACAGGGCTCACTCCTTAGCATTGCACCATTACCTATGGCACTACAACCTCTCTCTATTTGACCTGCTCAGCTCACATGATTGGAATGCCTTTTGTCTCCCAATTGCTGCAACCTGTAAGCAAAGCAGAAATAGAAGTTAGGACTTCCCAGCTTCCCTCACTGTTCTCTTATCTATTTTGGGGGGTTAGTCAAGCACTTGGCAATGAAATGATGAGCTACTACAGCTGCTATAAGAAGGGAAAGTGAGGGTTACTGCTGTTTCCTCTTGTTCTTCTGGGCAGTTGCTGCTGCTAGCTTTGCTCACCGATTGCCTGAGTGAGAAGGATCAGTACCTGCTGCTGTTGCCCTTTCTGCCAATTGATCAGTTGTTAAACAAATGGGACAACAGTCAGTAGGAAGCAGACACTTCCTAAGGGAGCAGGGGGGTGCAGCAGGAGTCCCCCACTTTCCTCTCCAGGCCTAGCTTCCCTCACTGATCGCCTGCCTTGGTGGGTGATCAAGCAAGCAAGTAATTACTCTGTACAGCACCATGTACATTGATGGTGCTATATATAAATAAATAATAATAATAATACCCTGGACAGTTACAGAAGTTGCTGTAGCCCAAGAGAACAAGAGGCTGCAGCTGCTCCATTCTTTCTGCCGCTTGCTTGGTCAGCCATCCCCCCTCCTTCCAGCAGACTGGTGATTGGCGGGGGAAACGAACAGCTTCTGTTCACAAGAGAGCAAGCAATTTCTGCTGCTCTCTCTCTCCTAGGCTGCAGCTACATCTAGCTGCCCTCACAGCCACCCACTCTAGCAAGTGAGGTAGAGGTCAGACAAGACAGCTAGAAGAGAGCAAAAAAAGAACTACTTCTGGTCTTTCCAGCCTTATGAATAAAAATGTATTTGCCTGCTTGCAGAAGCACAACAAAGATGGAACTAGCCTGGCCTCCCTTGGCTCCTCTCTTGCCTGCCATTGTGTACCCAGGCCAGGTGTCAGTTTTGCATGCCTGAATACAACCCAGTACTACTTTCTACCCTAATGGAGTTAGCCACCAGTAAACATTGTGCCTGTTCCCTTTCCTGTTCTTTTCCTCTCAATGTTGTGTTTCAGCTTTGTCTGAGAAGCTATCTCTTCTATCATGCAGCCCAAACTCAAAGCTATGTATGTTTAATTAGAAGTAAACCCCACTGAATTCAGTTGTGCTTACTCCCAGGGAATTGTGCATAGAATCTAATGCTTAATTTTATGCCCTTGTCTAACATTCCCCAGCTTTCCTCCTTTTTTGTATCCTATTATAAGGCTGCTTCTCATATTTGTCTTGCTAATGTAATGTTCTACCCGCCTCCTCCATCCCTCCCAAATAACTACAGACAACCCACATGCATCTAGGAATCTTTATGTTGTGGTTCTCAGTTATGAGCAAAAGGCAGTATGCACATGCTTGTGTCATTTCTTCTAGACCGTATTGGCTCATTTCTCCCACTAAAAAAAAAAAAAGGATATTATGGTGATACACTTCTCTCCCTACCTAGCTGCCCCTGAAATCCTGTTTTCCAACTCTACTAACAAATGGTTTTAAGGGCACCTTTTCTCTCTGCTTAAGAAATTGGAAAGGAAAATCCAAGTAGCCCTACTTTCTTTAGCTGGGGATGGCGATAGTAATGTGAAGTCATCATCTAGATATGGCTTTAGTTGGTAGGTACTGGGTCTCTGGTTTAAAAAAAATAAAAAAGTAGTTCCAACAGAACTGAAGCATCTGCTGTGAAGTATCATGTATTTTGATGGTGCTTTATAAGTTAATAGGTAACAATTGAAAAAAGGAAGGAAGTAGAAAAAAGAATAGAATTCAAACAAAGAGAAATAGAAAGGGCATGAAAATGAGCAAGATAATAAAGGGAAGAGATGTGGTTAGCTGATGAATAGCAACATTGCAATATAGTATAATGCAAAACCACTGTTTACATGAACTTCTTAATTAAATGTTTTCGCCTCACTCACCTTCTTTGCTGCTTTTCATTTCCCTTTACTTCTTGAATGTTTTCTTTTGACTCTGCCTTTCCCTACACCGAAGTTTCAGCAAATGCTATAATTGAGTCCTGGTATATCATTATTTGGGACAGGCATCCCACAGAATATGAGATGTGTATTGGGGGGGGGAATCTTTGAAAGGTCATAGTTAAGAGTATTGACTAATTGCCCGAAACTGGGGAGACCCAGATTCAAGTCCCCACTCCACTGTGAAGCTCATTGGATGACTTTGTACTAGTCACTGTCTCTCAACCTAACCTACCTCATAGGGTTGTTGTGAAGATAAAGTGGAGAGGAGGAGGATCATGTATGCTGCCTTGGGCTCCTTGGAGAAAGAGGCAGGATAGAAATGTAATAAATAAGTAAAATAAGGGTGCAATCCAATCCAGATGCCCATCAAACTAGGAGCTTGGAGACCTAACGGACATCCTATGCAGTGCGGGAGGAGTGCAGAGGCAATGTTTGTTTCTGAGCTTCTCCCACTCTGCGTTTTTGCTAGGTGGACCTTTTTGCCCATCTAGCAGAGGCTCTGCAGAGCGGGAGGGAAAGGGGCTGGAGGAGAGCTCATATCACCACTTCCCCAATACCCTCCCCTCCTCTCTGAAGTTGCTTTTGCAAGCTGAGAGAGCAGCTGGCATGGTTCTTCATCGTGGTCTCTATGCATCACACATATGGGCTTTGCGCCTGCGCAGAGACCAGACCGGAATCTCCAATAACTTAGGGAAACGCTTTTGGGCGGGAACCCCTCCCCCACGCTACTGCGCATGTCCCTGGGGTTCCCGCCCTTACCTCAGTTCTTCGTCGTCCGCCATTGTGCACTGACCTATAAACCGTTTCTCCTTTAGCGTTTGTTCCTCAAAAGCCTTTTTTCTCTCTTCTGAAAAAAAAAAAATCTTCTTCTTGTAGTTACTTCTCTTTGCTTCTTCTTCTATAAAAAAAAAAATTATATATATTTCAATATTTCTCCTCAAACTTTACTATATACTTTATTTCTTCGTGAGCGATCGTTGATCGCAGGCACCTCAGGCGCATGGCCGTGAAGGCCCCTTTCAGGAAATGCGTCAAATGCGGCGCTAAATTACCACCAAAAGACAGACATTCACTCTGCGTGGTTTGCCTAGGAGAAGGACATAAAGTTCAGCAGTGCCATCACTGTATGGCTTTTACGAAGCAAACCCGCAAGAACAGAGCGGATAGGCTTCATTCTGTGCTGTGGGAAAAGGCCTTGAAGGCTACCGAACCCGCTCCCCAAAAGCACGTTGAAAAAACCTCCTCAAGGACTATGAGCAGGGACCGCAGCCCTGAAATTCAGTCCTTTGTCGTGACTGAGGAGATGATGGCGGAAAACAGGGCCATACCCCTGACGCCAGGCCGATCCCTTGCGGTATCTGCAGCCAAAAGGATTTCAAAAAAGGCTCGTACCCCAAAATTGGCAGAGCAGCAAAAAAAGAAGAAAAAGAAGAGGAAGGATGTCGACAAACACCCCTCTTCTAGGGCTGCGACCGTAGCTACGGTATCGCCTAAGCCCGCTGCCGCATCGACATTGACTACGGTACTGAGGCAAACTTCGGTACCAGACGGATTATCGCTACTGACTCCCATACCAACGGCCAGAAGCTTGATGTCGGAGGGAGAGATTCGGGACTCAGTATCAGCTTTTTCGATACCGTGTGCTGTTGAGCAAGGACAAGCACTCCAATCTACGGTACCGATGTCTCCTGTTCGCCAAGAGAGGCCTGTACATTCTCGACCAGACTATGACCGAGTTTCACAGTACTCCGGTTATCATAGACAAGAGTTGTATGATTGGGAGTATTATCGACCCCAGCACTATTATCCGGACGGACTTCGCCTTTAGCATCACGTCACCGTACCGATGCTGAGGCTTCGATACCGAGGGCCACCGCTTCGCCGTCGGCACCGCACTACGATCAGTCACTGCAACCAGTTGAAACAACAATGCAGGCTACAGGATCTAACTCACCTGATGATGAATACAGGTCCGATTCAGAATCTGTCGCCTCGGTCGCAGCCTCGATGCCGTCACCTGACGACATAGTAAACACCCATGATCCTGCTTCTCCATCCGAGGACATGGGTAGTTTTTCCGATCACGTCCTCAGGATGGCACAGTCACTATGTCTGGATGTCGAGCAGCCTGCACAAGAGGACGATGATCCAATTTACGATGTGCTAAAAACTGAAGCTAGTTCCACCGTGGCAATTCCCTTTCCACCGACATTGAAACGTACGGCGCAAATCTCGTGGAAGACACCCTGCGCTTCTCAACCTACCTCTAAAAGGTTAGAAGCAATGTATAAAGTCCAAGAGACCAATGCCGATTTTTTATTTCAACATCCCAGGCCAAATTCCATAATTGTGGAGTCTGCTCAGGGCAAGTCTAATAAGATACATTCAGCCCGTCGATAGGGAAGGTAGGAAACTCGACTACCTTGGGAGGAGAGTATATGCTTCTTCCTCACTGGGAATACGCACCTCGGCCTATGAAGCCACTATGGCGCGTTACCAAATTTTTCTTTGGGAGAAGATAGGTTCACTTTGTGACCATCTCCCCGATGACAAGCGTGAACTTGCTAGGATTTTCCAGTCTGAAGCTATGTCCATAGCGAGGTTACAGCTTAACTCGGCTAGACACCAGACCGATTCCCATTCAAAATCCATGATGGGATCGGTGGCTCTTCGCCGTCATGCATGGTTGAGGTCAGCCAACCTCACTAATGAAACAAAGGCTAGAATAGAAAGCTTGCCATTCGTTGGCGTAGGTCTCTTTAACAATAAGACTGATGAGTCTTTGGATACAATCTATAAAGCACGGACCACGGCCAGGAAAATGGGTTTCTCCCAACCTCCTCCTCAGTACAAACAACGGCGTTGGACAAGACAGCCTTACCAACAATTGCAGCAATGGCCGCAATATGACAAGCAGCCTGCTAGGCAGCAGCAACAATTGCAAAGAAAAAGGCCTTATCAAGGACGAGACCAGCAGAACAGACGCCAGCCAGACTTTTCCAAGAGGCAGCGCCTTTGACTTCCCTACCCCAGGCCTACTACCCTTTACCAACCGTCTAGCACCCATGTACCATCAATGGAAGTCCATAACATCCGACTCCTGGGTGCTCACTATCATTGAGACGGGGTACGCCATCGAGTTCGATACCCTTCCTCCCTCTTCGGGAGTGAAAGTAACAGCGCCATCCCCTCCTCTGTTGCTCGAGGTACAAACCCTGCTGGCGAAAGGAGCCATCTCTCCTGTGCCTCTAGAGGAGATCAACCAGGGATTTTTTCCGCGCTACTTCACGGTCCCGAAGAAGGATGGGGGTCTTCGACCGATCATGGACTTAAGACAGTTAAACAGATACATCACCCCGAAGAAGTTCAGGATGACAACTTTTACTTCCATTCTTCAACTATTGCACACCGGGGTGTGGTTTGCGGTGGTAGACCTGAAGGATGCGTATTTCCATATCTCCATCAGGAAGTCGCATCAAACTTACCTGCATTTCTCCATCGGCGCCCAGCAGTTCCAGTTTACCGTTCTTCCCTTCGGCCTCGCGACAGCACCGAGAGTCTTCACGAAAGTGATGGCGGTTGTATGCGCACATCTACGACAAAAGGAAATCCACATTTATCCGTACATAGACGACTGGCTCCTGGTGGCGGAGAACAGCTCTGCGCTCCAAGAGAACATAGTCATAACTCTCAACCTCCTAGACTCTCTAGGGCTGTGGGTCAACCAGGAAAAATCCATACTTACTCCTCGAAGGACAATAGACTTCATAGGAGTGACCCTATCATCTCGAGACGGAACAGCATATCTCCCGACGTCAAGAGCAAAGACATTGCGAGACTTCATTCTCGATGTCGAGACCCAACCAAGACCCTCGGCATGGACAATTCAGAGATTGCTAGGCTTGATGGCAGCGACCACTGCTGTCATCAGATTCGCGAGGCTGCGAATGTGAGTCCTTCAGGGGTGGTTCCTGAGGACGTTCGACCTTCGACACAACGCCCGCAAGACCTACCTCTCGATACCGAGGCAGGTGCGAGCATCCTTGAAATGGTGGCTCTCGATGGGAAACCTCCGGGAAGGAGTTCCCTTTCTACAAGAAACACCGTCGGTGACCATTACTACTGATGCTTCTCTCATCGGGTGGAGAGCCCACTGCAACTCATTCACCGCCCAGGGCCGATGGCCTCCTCATCAGAAAGAGGAGCACCTCAACCATCTGGAACTCCTGGCGGTAGAGAATGCTTTTAAAACTTTTTGTCAAATCGTCGAGGGCAAGAATGCCCTAATCGCAACAGACAATACCATAGTAGTCTGCTATATAAACAGACAAGGGGGAACAAGGTTGCATCCCTTGACTCAATCTGCACTCAGAATTTGGAACTGGTGCATAAAAAGAAAGACTTACCTGACTGCGATCCACATAGTGGGCAAGGAGAATATTGTCGCAGACTCCCTCAGCAGGTCCTTCCACGTCGACCACGAATGGGAGCTCGATACCGAAGTAAGAGACGATCTCTTTCGGTATTGGGGCCGCCCTGCTGTCGATGTCTTTGCCACCGCAGAAAACGCAGTCTGTACCAGATTCTGCAGCAGAGCAGGAAGAGGAAGGAACTCGCTAGGAGACGCCTTCACAAGAGCGTGGGCAGGGGACTTACTCTACATCTTTCCCCCTCTCCCACTCCTGACAAAAGTAGTGGCCAAGATACAGGCAGACAGAGCAAACTGTATTCTAATCGCGCCCTGGTGGCCTCGACAGCCGTGTTTTCCTCACGCCCTTCGACTGTCGAGAGGGGACTACATCAAATTACCATCAATACCGAACCTTCTGTCTCGACACCAGGGCAAAGTTCGGCACCCGAACCTCTCGACGCTCAGGATGACGGCGTGGAGGATAATGCTGCACTCTTCCGTACCATGCAACTAACTGTACAGAGTATCTTGATGGCATCCCGAAAGCCTTCGACAAGGAAATCTTATGTGACTAAGTGGCAGAGATTTTCCAGTTTTGCAAGGGGAGTTAAGCACACTGCTAAGTCTTGCCCCATCTTGGTGATTCTTGAATATCTGCTCTCACTGTATCGAGCAGGCTTGGGTTTGTCCTCAATCAAAGTTCACTTAGCTGCCATCACAGCTTTTCACGAAGGTGTAGATGGATTCTCACCTTTCACTCACCCGACTTCAAAGGAATTTTTGAAAGGTCTTAAAAATACAATGCCAACAACTAGGAACGTCGTACCATCATGGAGCTTATCAGTCGTCCTACATGCGCTGATAAGAAAACCCTTTGAGCCTATGGCCACGACGGACTTGAGACTCTTGACCCTCAAAACGGTGTTCCTGGTGGCCATAACCTCGGCAAGGCACGCAAGTGAGCTAAGAGCTCTGAGGATAGATGCGCCCTATACCATCTTTCACAGTGACAGGGTCGTGTTACGTACAGACCCATCTTTCTTACCTAAGGTGGTGACTCCATTTCATCTGGTGCATTTTTTCCCAATCCTACAACGCCAGCAGACTCAGCTCTGCACATGCTGGACGTTAGAAGGGCTCTCGCTTTTTATAAAGCTAGAACCGAAGGATTTAGGAAATCCAAGCAACTGTTTTTATGTTATGGTGAGCCTTATAAAGGACTCCCAGTGTCATGCCAGCGGCTATCACGCTGGATTGTAGAGACAATTCAACTTGCCTTCTCTATCTCCAAGCTAGAGGTACAGCGGCCTGTGACAGCTCATTCAGCCAGGGCGATGTCAACATCTGTGGCCTTTAACAGGGGTGTTCCACTTCGGGACGTTTGCAAGGCTGCGACCTGGTCCACCCCTTCCACATTTGTCAAGCATTACAGCTTGGACACTCGATCCAGACATGACTGTTCATTTGGAAGGACGGTACTTTGGGAAGTGTTGAAATAATACACCAACCCGCCTCCAAGGTATGTGAGCTTGCTACTCGCCCATATGTGTGATGCATAGAGACCGCGATGAAGAAATGCAGGTTGCTTACCTGTAACTGTAGTTCTTCGAGTGGTCATCTATGCATTCACACAACCCACCCACCATCCCCACTTGGTGGTGTGAAAATTACAAATGACACATTTAAATATATAATTGACTTGACTTTATTAGTATACACTCAAGTTTATGGGGGCACAATGTCGGACTCCTGTAAACTGAGGTAAGGGCGGGAACCCCAGGGACATGCGCAGTAGCGTGGGGGAGGGGTTCCCGCCCAAAAGCGTTTCCCTAAGCTATTGGAGATTCCGGTCTGGTCTCTGTGCAGACGCAAAGCCCATATGTGTGAATGCATAGATGACCACTCGAAGAACTACAGTTACAGGTAAGCAACCTTCATTTCTGTCTGTGCTGTCCGTGAGGGGGAAGGAATCTCAAACTCCTGGGTCTGAGGTCAGAGTGCTGTCTCCAGCCTCTTATCCAGGAATCCAAACTATCCTTTGAAATACTCAAGTTAGCATTTAGGTTACACATTAAAAGATATAGACGGGTTTGCAGCGGGGAAATCAATTAAAATGATTAACAGTATTTATTATTGATTATTAGTTTGAGTAAGAAACATCTTAAGATCCAAATCTGATTTGGGGCAATTTCCCCCTCTCCTTGCAGCCCCTTGTGCCCCATCCCCCACTGTTCAGGAGAACCCTTCTGAAGGCTTTTCAGGGTCTGGGTGATTGCTAGTGGGGAGGAGGGGACAGGAAAATAGCCTTCCATGAACTTTTTAAAGCTTAACTTAAAGCTGCCTCTAACTAAAAGCAAGCTTTTATTATAGTAGACCATAGACAGTGGTGCTTGACAGCAACTTTCAGCACCCTGTAAGCTTTTCCGTCTCAAAGAATAAAACTTCTGGTTTTAGGTCAAATTGAAGTGATGCCTTTAATATCAAATATAATATATGGTAAAGGTAAATGAAACCAAACCTACACTCCTATCAATACTAATTTGCTTTATTTCAAAAGGTTAATATCTTTGTATTTTATTCTTTTGAAACAGCTTTAGATTCCAAGGCAAACAACCTGTCCAGTTTGTCCAAGAAATATCGCCAGGATGCGAAGTATCTGAACATGCGTTCCACCTATGCCAAGCTTGCTGCTATTGCTGTGTTTTTTATCATGTTGATTGTCTACGTACGGTTCTGGTGGCTGTGAGTGATTTCCAGGTGCCAAAGAAGGATGACTAGTAATACAGCAGGTGTATAGTTGTAAGATGCCAAGATCACAGGGATGTACATTAGAATCCCCATAGGATGTTCTTATAATGAGAATTGCTGCTATCCTCAAATGAATTGTAATTCCCAAATGTTCGAGCTTGCTGGCAACCACAGATTTTCTTTTCTAGCAGTTGCACACTCAGAAGATGTGATATTTGTTTTTCCCACTAGCAGCAATGATAGGGGTGTTCTGAGTTGGCATGGTTGATCAGCTCATTTCACTGCTACTCAGCACAGCTGGCAGTAAGTATATCCTTCTCCTTGTAAATGAGTCCAGCCCTGGTAGTAAAGGGACTCTAATGAACATTCCTGATACTAGTGACGCCTTCTTATTAAGAATTTGGGTCTTGCTATTTGAACAGAAAACCCTGTTTAAAGTTTGACACGTATATATTTTTTAGTTTGTGCAGTGCTGATTTTATATTGTCAGATATCTTGACGCATTTCACCATTAATCTAGTAAGTAAATTCTGCTTTAATAAACCTCATCCAATGCTAAGTGAAATTTTTAAAAAAGTTATCACAAAATTAAATTACAAGTACATATCCAGTTTCATTTCAGAGAAAACCATGTTTTAAAACTTCCCTTGAATATAATAATGAAAGTCCACATTGGCCATGGTTCAATGCTAGTATTTAGTTAAAAGTGCAACGTGAATGAGCCACAGCAAGCCTTGGTGTCATATGTTCCCTTGTTTCCTCTACTTCTGTACAGAAGGAGTTTGGAAGCTTTTGCTTCTGCTTTACCATGAGTTGTTTTGTCATCTGGACTGATAAACTACTTAATCCTAACTATAGTTATTTTCGAGCAAATCAACTTCAAACCATAGTTACAGAAGATGGATTGTTTAAACTACCTAAAGTTAAGATTAACTACAGTGTGTTAGCAAACCATGCTAAAAACAAACCATGGCTAAACAAAAGTGGAAGTTTCTAAACTCTTCTCTGCTTTGTGGGAAAAGGAGAGGGGAAGGCAGAGTGTGTAAGCCCCAGGTGTTCTAAAGCTCATTTAAACTACACTAAACTGTGGCTTAGTATGATGTGCAAACAGGCTTTCACTACATATTTTACAGGGAGTTGCTAGTGTCCCCTCTCCACAAATGTGGTTACCTTCCTTACTTCCCACAGTATACTATTGTCTTGATGCCCCCTGCTTAAAAAAGGACTGAAGAAGAGCAGGCCTCTTCCTGAATGCTTTGTGTTTTGAAAAAACAATATCCTTTGTCAGTCTCCTATTTTCGAAATATTCGTCCATTTTCTTCTTCTGTATGGCAAAAGATAAATTCATTGTTGTGGGGCAGAAACTGTCAGCATCTAAATTCTGTAAAGTAACGGTCTGTTTTGGAGTCTGCTAGCTCTCAAGCAAATTCTATTGAGTGGATCTACAGAAATTCAGGAAGTCTGAAAAACATATGTCTTTGTGGGTGCCCCACTAAGCAGAGGAATAATCCAAATAACCTACTCTCAAAGGCAGCCTGTCTGAACATCTGAACATTGCTGTAATTCTAAGGCTGTTAATGAAGGGAGCTAACTTTTGTGGTAACAAATCTGTCTCTGACTTCTGCATGCTATCTGATGTTTTGCTGCTGACAACTTGCTTCTAAATTCCTACTGACAGTTCCCTAGTTCAATATACAACTAATATAGGTCTGTGGGAGCTCTGCAAGGTAGTCACAAGCCAAAGAAATCCTCAGCATTGATTGGTAGTTTTTAGGCTAATTATCTGATGCCACTCAAGTGTCAGCAGTGAAATAAAGATCTTTAAATTTCATCTTTAGTTTGCACTTGCCTGATCTCACTCCTACTTTCCTGAAGCCACCATCTATAGTTCATAGAATCATAGAGTTCGAAGGGGCCTATAAGGCCGTCAAGTCCAACCCCCTGCTCAATGCAGGAATCCACCTTAAAGCATACCTCTAAGATACCAGTTTGGGCCCTCAAAAGGACGGTATTGTGAATAATGGCCTTAAGCCCCACTCAGTGCCACTATGGATAAAGCTGGCCTGTCTCCCAGTATTTTATTTGTTTTAAAATGTATCTCTGCTTTGTTTGGCTTACCCTTCTCCCCTAGTAGCTAGGACATAGCCTTTCCCTGCCAGGGATGTAAGCAGAAAGTAGCAGACCTTCAGTTGATCTCTGTAGTTAAGGCACCACAAAGGATGTGGAATTCTGTTTCTTCAGACATGGTTCCCAATGTGGCATATCATATGGTCTGAAGATATATAAGAACAGAAGTGCCATGCTGGATCAGACCAAGGGTCCATCTAGTCCAGCACTCTGTTCACACAGTGGCCAACCAGGGATGAACAAGCAGGACATGGTGCAACAGCACCCTCACACCCATGTTCCCCAGCAACTGGTGCACACAGGCTTACTGCCTTGAATACTGGAGATAGTACACAACCATACAGGCTAGTAGCCTTTGCCTCCAGGAATTTATCCAACCCCCTTTTAAAGCCATCCAAATTGGTGATACAGCATTCTTGCTAAAGCTCAGCACGTCTGGGTATGCTTAGTGCCTCAATAGGGGAACACTATGCTCAAATACATATATGCCTATAAGTTATTTGCAACACTGTGTTTATATTTTCAAGGAACTAGTACAGTACTTGGCATGAAATGGCGCATAACGTTTCTAGTCTACCTGCTAAATTGGTTGTATTTACCTTAATTGTCTTAGAAAACTAATTGGCTCCTCCCATAGTGTTGCTTCATGGGAGAAAAAACTTCCCCAACCCCATTCTCCTGCCTCCATTATTGTCATGGGAAAGGGTCCTTACGTCCCAAGACCTACAATCCCCAGCCTGGACTACAGCAGAAGTTGGGAACAGTCCTCCAGTTTCAACTCCCATCAGCGCTAGCCAGTATAGTTGCTATTATTATTATTATTATTTATTTATTTATTTATTTATTTATATAGCACCATCGATGTACATGGTGCTGCACAGACCACACAGTTGGTGTGGGATGATGGACATTTCCATCCAACAAGATCTGGAGGGCCACACATTCCCCAACCCTGGACTATGGAGTCAATGCAATGTTCTTCTTTGTGGTCTCTGTGCATCACACATATGGGCTCTGCGCCTGCATGGAGCTTGTTTCGGAAACTTCTATAGCTGAGGCAAATGGTTTGGGCGGGAACCCCTCCCCCACCATCAACTGACTCTGCGTCCCCGCCCTTCTCCTCAGTTCTCTTTCGACCGCCTTGCTGAAAGGATGTCTCGTTGGGAACTTCTGTCTTTCTCGTGAGGAGAAAGCTTTAGAGTGCTGAGGTTTTTAGTTCTTTTAGTTTGTTTTCAGTTTTTGTTAAGTCTTAATATATTGTAGTATTTTTTGCTATTTCACCCTCCAGCGATCTGGGATCGCATCAGGGAGGGCTCGCATGGCTGTTAAGGCCTTTTTTTCTGAAGATGTGTCAGCAAGCTTCCCCAACAGACAGATATTCTCTCGATTTGTTTGGGAGAGGCTCGCATCATCGAGACCTGTCGCTTAAGCCTTCTGAGGGCTAAACACGTAATGGCGATTCTGAGGAAAAATGCTCTAGAAGCCATGGATTCTCCAAAGTAATCAATGCAGCCACTCATGGCGGAGGCTCCTCAGCCTATGTCCCCTCAGCGTCCTCGGACCCTGACTCTAACCATGGGTCATTCCAATCTTCAAATACTGGACGCACTCTAGCTGTATCTGCAGCAAAAGAGATATCTAGAAGGCTGGATCAGTTAAGCCTTCTGGGACTGATTGCTTGGGGCATTTCTGCAGAGAAAAGCTCTAGAAGCCATGGATTCTCCGAAGTACTTTATGCAGCCAATCGTGGCAAAGGCCCCTTAGGTCCCCTCAGCATCCTCGGACCCTGACTCTATCCGTGTGTCGTTCCAATCTTCCAGAAATCTGGACACGCTCTAGCTGCTTCTGCAGCAAAAGAGATATCTAGGAAGGCCAGGTCACTTAAGCCTTTGGGACATACAACAACAACAACAACAAAAGCCTCATTCCAAGGCTGCACGGAAGCCAGATCTAACCAGTACTGTTAGAGTCCCCATGGGTGGCCTCCTCGGTAGCAATAATATAACTAGTTTCTTCAGTATAGAGCCTGAAACGCTCGATACCGAGACTGGCAACAACATAACTAGCTTCTTCGGTACCGAGCCTGGAACTCTCAGTACCGAGACTGGCAACAACATAACTAGCTTCTTCGGTACAGAGCCTGGAACTCTCAATACTGAGACTGGCAACAACATAACTAGCTTCTTCGGTACCAAGACTGAAACTCTCAATACCGAGACTGGCAACAATATATCTAGCTTCTTCAGTACAGAGACTGATACCAGGAGTGGCAATAACATAACTGGCTTCTTCGGTACCAAGGCTGGAATTTTTGGTACTGAGACTGACAATAACATAACTGGTTTCTTCAGTACCAAGACTGGAATTTTTGGTACTGAGAATGACAATAACATAACTGGTTTCTTCGGTACCAAGGCTGGAACTCTTGATACCGAGATTGGCAATAACATTAATAGCTTCTTTGGTACAAACGCTGAGACTCTTGATACCAAGAGTGGCATCTCGCATGCAGCTTCAATGTCAGAGGGTGAGATGTGATCTCTCTCCCCTCCAAAGCCAATGGACATCTGTCCACCACATCAGGCAGTATATCCCTTGCAGGCTAACCACCAATTTCAGGGTCTCCCTCCAGAGTCTCTATGCTCTGAGTGCTTTGCTTTCAATGGAGAGCGTTTTATTACCATGATGTCTGATGTCATCATTTTTGCCCCCCTCCCTTGTGAGAGGAGGGGACACAATGTCAAATGGGCCATGTCTCCTGAGAATACCATACAAGCATGGATACTGGCATCAGTACCGTGATGGGGACACGTACAACCGAGATCACTGTCATTGTGACTGGTATACACAGGGCTCAGCTGTTACAGCCACAATATGTCAGTACAATTACTTAGCTCTTCCCCATTCCACCCCTATTCTGTGGGGCATCAGGAGATCAACTTGGGGAAGATGAGTTGGAGCATAAGAATAGGCCTGATTCCCCTCAATCCTTTGAGGGCTATCAGTCGGTCTCAACATTGCTCTCGTCTGCATCACCTCATGATGTAGTGCCTACACAGGGCAGAACCTCCTTCAGAGGATTTATACCACTTCCCGATCATTGAGGATGACTCGGAATTGAGACACATAATGCTATAAATAAATCTCACACTGTATGTACTGAGAGGCCAACTCCAATGTCGATATTTTTCCTTCCAACACTGCTTCTGACAGTTAAAAATTCCTGGAAGGCCCCTTCTTTGATGGCTCTGACATTGGAAAGGGCAGAATCTTTACATAAGGTCCAGTAATGGACACTGGGGTTTTTCTTTACGCACCCATGTTCCAATTCTATATTAGTTCAGTTATTCCCAAGGGGAGTTTTCAGAACATATAGGTTGGACCTACCAGGCCACAGAACATATTCATCTGCTTTGGGCTCCAGAGTTATACACTATCTAGTTTTGATGTCCAGATAACAACTTTTCCTCTTGTCAGCAACTTAACATGACCAGTTGCCTCACCAACTGTGAGTTGAGAGCAGTGGTGCGCGCTCTGGCGTTTCTCATGCATACCTATGATTAGCAGGTCTCACTCTGTAAGCTAGATTGAGGACCTGCCATTCGAAGGTGAAGGGTTGTTCAGTCCCATCGCTCATCTTATTTCCTGCGTCAGAACCAGCAAATTACAGATGACACACTGTCAATGCTGCTCCGCAGAAGGGAGTATGTTCCCCCCCCCACTTAAAAGTATGCGTACTTCCATATAGCCATTCAGAACACTCACCAGAGGTACCTTGGGTTTATCATAGGTACCAATATGTTCCAGTTTGGGTGCTTCCATTGGACCTAAGCACAGCCCACCGAATGTTTGCAAAATATATGGCAGTTCATTTGCCTATACAGGGTTAAAGTCTACCTGTATTTAGACAACTGGCTTCTAGTAGCATCTTAGAAGAGGATGCTATCGAAGGCAGTGGGACTAATCCTCAATTTATTGAGCTCTCTGGACCTCATAGTAGAAACCACAGAGCAATCCAGACTCACTCCGACTATAACAATTCCATATTGCATGGTGAAAAAAGGCACTCCAGTCTTTTAGGACCTACCTGATGGGCCACAGAGTGTGAGTTTTTATAGACAACACAGTGTGTTGTCGTATATAAACAAGGAAGGAATAACCCACTCTTCTGGATCTACCCTAATGACAATGGAGATTCCAATGGGACCATCAGCAGGGGAATCTCACTTCAGTCCTACACTTGGCTGAACGAGGCAAGCAAAATCATTCAACAGACTTCAGATGGTCCCACACAGGTGGAAGTCAAATCTGTTGGTTCTATCTCGGGTTTTCTCAGGAATATGGGACTCCAGAGATAGACTTCTGATGACACCTCACAATACGATTGGTCACTTGTTTGGTTCGAGAGCAGAGATCACCAAAATAATAATAATAATAATAATAATAATAATAATAATAATAATAATAATAATAATAATATATCCCTAGGAGATGCATTCCAGATTGAGTGGAATCTATTACCTGTTCCTCTCATTTTCCCTCTCATTTCAAGAGTAAAGCTATAAATAAATAAATGATATATTTTGTAAAATAAAAATAAATAAAAATAAAGATCATCTGGTCCACACAGACTACATCATAGTCATCCCTCGGTGGCTGAGACAAGCATGGCTCACTCTACTTCTGAAGATATCACAGAGTAGGGTCCTCCGACTCCTATCAGTACTGAGCCTTTTTTCCTTACAGCCTGATCTACAAATGCTCAGACTCATGCTCAGACTCACCGCATGAAGAATCTTGATACCATGACTAATTCTGACATGAGGTCGATTCCATATTCCACCCAGCCTGTAAGCTGGCAACAGATAAATTATCTACCATTAAATGGAATGTATTTTCTAAATACTCAGATCTTCAGAACTTCCATCCTCATTCAGCCTCCCTGAAGGATGTACTTACCTTTACACTCCTTATATGCTAGGGCTGAAATAGTTGTCAATACGTCTGTACTGGATGCTTTATCTGAGCCTAAGTTTAATTCCAGCATGCAGTTTATCTGTCTTGCTACACTCTCTGGACAACAAATCCATCTGAGCCAATGGCAACTTTGGATTTCAGGTAACATTTTTGGAAGGTTCTTTTTCAATTACTACCTTCTGCCAGTTTCCTTCTACTCCAGTGGAAGTCTCATTACACTGACCTGATGTAAGGCAAGCTCTTGTTTTTGCAAGGCTGCATCAGACAAATTTTGTAAGACTAAAATACCATTTTCCTGTTACGTTGTCATTAAATGAGGACAATCACTATTGTCACAAACATTTGTGGTGTGGATTGTGAATGCTATTAAACTACCCTACGGGTTGGAGGGCTTACAACTCAATTGCCTTGTAACACCCCATCTGGTACTCACTGCCTCAACATCGACAGCCTGAGGCAAGTGACTGTTGATCCTGGACTTATGCAGAGTGGCTACTGGGTATAAGCCCTCTACCTTCATTACACACTACTGTCTTAATGTTTGTACCATGACAAACTGCAATTTTGGGCAAGTAATTCTGTCTTCCATCTTGAGATGGCACATTGATCTGCACCTACCCTCCACCAGGAAGTAAGCTTGTTAATCACCCATATGTGTGATGCACAGAGACCACGAAGAAGAAATGCAGGTTGCTTACCTGTAACCGTAGTTCTTCGAGTGGTCATCTGTGCATTCACACAACCTGTGATATGTGGATGTATGTACTTTTAAGAGGCCTGTAGCTGTTAGTCTCCAGGTCCTCTGTTGGATCCACTTGGTGGTGTGGGCCTTGCTGCAGGGAGTTTGGAGTGTCACTGTTCTAGGAGGTTTCAATAATAAAGGAATCCAGCAAAGAAAAGGCTCTGAAGTTATTGCCTGGTAGTCTAGGGGCAAGCGGCAGGCTGAGCAGATAAACTCACCCATATGGTCCCTATGCCTGAAGGATACTACATGGTGTCAGAAGTGGACTATCCCTTTCAGAAATCCACTTGAAGGGTTTTATTGCCCGCCGCCTTATTGGAATAAAATATGGAGCATTTTAAACCTCCTTCTGAGCTAAGCTTTATTAAGAACTTAGGAGAAAATTGGAAGAAATAAGAACAGAGACTACAAGTATACCTTACAGTTACAAAAGGTGAGAAAGAGTCAGAAGACTACAAAATTGCTGTAATGCTGCACTGCATAGGAGAAAAGGCTTTAGAAATTTACAACACCATCCCTAATATCTATGCAGATCCTGAAAGTCAGACACTAGAAGAAGTCCTTGCTGCATTCAAAAATTATTGTGAGCCCAGGAGAAACCCTGTTTTTGAACGGTACCAGTTCTGGCAGCTTCCTTATAATGAGGAAGCAAGCATAGACTGTTTTGTTACAGCCCTCAGAGAAAAATCTCAGCATTGTGAATTTGGGGCCTCCAGAGACCTGATGCTTAGAGACAAAATTGTTTTCAGCATCTCAGACAGCAAGCTTAAAGAAAAGCTTCTAGAAGACCCTAAGTTGACTCTAGAGCAAGCTATTACCATCTGTAGAGCAAATGCTCTTATCAAGGCTCAAGCAACAGCAATGACCTCAGAAACAAACATCTTAGCCATCCAACATAAAAGCGGAAGGACCATAAGCTACCAAGAAAGTAAAAAGGCCCCAAGGCAGTCCTTTGCAACAGTTAAACCAACAGCAGCAAGGGACAATTCCTGCAATAGATGCGGTTATGTTCACAGGCCCAGGCAGTGTCCAGCTTTTGGAGAGACCTACAATAAGCGTGCAAGAAGGAATCACTTTGCTAAAATGTGTAGGACACAATCTGAGCCTTCCAGTCTCACCAAAGACGTAAATACCTTATTCATGGGAGTAATGACTACATGCCATCAAGCTAGGCTCATGGGAAGCCCAGAAGCCTGGTATAGCACAGTAGTTGTGGCATGACTTCCAGTTGTTTTCAAGTTAGATTCTGGAGCTGATGCTAACACAATTCCAAAAGACATTGCAGAGTGCTTGCAAGATAAAGTGCATACAGCAATGACAAATGTGACACTGGTTGCCTTTGGTGGAGCAAAAGTCAAACCAAGAGGTACCATTGTAGCTCCTTGCAAAAATGGTCTTAAGAATCGAAATCTAACTTTCTATGTCACAGAAACTAGAGATCCACCACTTCTATGTAGGTCAGCCTGTGTAGCCCTTGACTTGATCAGACATGTGCACATATTAGCAGTACATTCTCCAACCAAGATGGAGGATCTCCTCAAACACTATTCTGATGTTTTTGAAGGCCTGGGTCATTTCCCAGGTGTGCATCATATTCATGTGGATCCAACAGTATCACCTGTGGTGCATGGATGCAGAAAGATTCCATATGCAGTCATTGCCGCTTTGAAAACAACATTGGAAGACCTAGAGTCAAAGGGAGTCATTACAAATGTGACTAATCCAACAGCATGGGTCAACAGCATAGTGATAACACAAAAAAAGAATGGTTCACTCAGGCTGTGCCTTGATCCCAGGGATCTCAACAAGGCACTGAAGCGACAACATTTTTCAATCCCTACAGTTGAAGATGTGCAGAGAGAACTTGCTGGCAAAAAGTTGTTTACCATCTTAGATGAGAAGGATGGCTACTGGCAAGTGGCCCTAGACAAAGAGTCATTGAAACTATGTACGTTTAACACCCCATGGGGGTGGGGGGAGCGGAGCTGGATGCCATGAGGGGTAAGATTTCTCTTTGAGAGACTCCCGGACGGGGGGATCTGAGAACTCAATTATCTCATTTAAAAAGGCATGGGTCTCTAATGAAAATTAATGGAAATGACTATGACTTTTAAGTGAGGGTGAAAATGTTATTCTTGGAAGCATAATCAGCATAAGGAGTGAGGAAATTAGCCCAGTGTTCGGGCTTGTAAATCAGTCAGGCGGAACAGAGAGGAGAATGGTGAAAACGAAAGTGGAGTTGTTATTGCTGGAGCTCTTTCATCTCCTAGTCTGATAAATTACTGTGAACTATACTCCTTATCTGGAAAGAATGACTAATTGGCAATAAATTCACCCTTTAAAAAGCATCGAAGGAGGAAAGGGATTTATATGCGTGGAAAGAGAGACGGTGTTGATTGTTATTCGGGACATTAAGCAATAGTCCTAAATAGATCTATGCTGAAAGCTAGAAAATAAAAAAAACCTCCTGGAAAAGCTACTTGGCAGCGAATACGCTCCTCTAATCATAATCTTGCCCGTCTTGAAAAGGTGCCCACAGAAGAAGTTATACAAAGTAGCAAGAGTGGGAGTGGAAGCGAAAACGGGTCTGACAAGATGGCGGAGAAAGCTGGCATGGTGCCAACTTCTATGGAGGAACTTAAGAGTTTGATATTGGATAGCAACGCAACTCTGATTAAAAAGATGGATGAACATTCCAAGAAGGCAGATAAGCGGATGGGGGTGCTGGCTGACAAGATTGCCCAGAATGACAGTAGGGTGGGAGGCAGGGATTTGAAGGGTATTTGATTATGTTATTTAGATATGATATTATGTATTCAACATTTATTCAACATTCATGTAGTATGTTGTTTTCTTTAATTGTAATGTTGTATGTTCAAGTATTGTAGAAAAAAAGAAAAGAAAAAAAAACACCCCGTGGGGGAGGTATCATTTTAATAGACTGCCCTTCGGCATTAAGTCAGCAAGTGAAGTCTTTCAACAGAAAAATTATGAGTGCTTTGGGGACATTCCTGGCATCCACATCATTGCCGATGACATGATTATTGCAGCATCCAGCAAGGAGGAGCATGATAAGTAGGGGTGTGCATGGACCCCCCCGCTCCACTTCTCTTCCAGATCCGCGATTTGCGGATCGGGCCGCTTCGCTCCGCCCCCGCTCCGCCTATGTCCGCTCCGCTCCGCTGCGGAGCTCCGGATCCGGATCGGAGCTCCATTTCCCCCCCCCCCCCATAGGCTTGCATTAAGCTAAAAAAGTATACAACTTTTTTTCTGTTAAAGTTAGAAACCTCAAGTTTGGCACCATGACACCTCATGGATGTATACACACGCATGGATGTATACACACAAATCATCCCCTGATTTTTTGGGAATTTATGAAAATCGGGCACCCCATTCACACCCCTTTTGATAGCTCCGTCAATTTGCACGTTAGAAACCTCAAACTCACCACCATGATAGCTTATCCAGGGATACACAAGCACACCAAGACTCAAGGCAGTCTCATCATCCCCTGATTTTTGGGGAATTTATGAAAATCGGGCACCCCATTCACACCCCTTTCAATAGCTCCGTCAATTTGCACGTTAGAAACCTCAAACTCACCACCATGATAGCTTATCCAGGGATACACATGCACACCAAGACTCAAGGCAGTCCCATCATCCCCTGATTTTTTGGGAATTTATGAAAATCGGGCACCCCATTCACACCCCTTTCGATAGCTCCGTCAATTTGCACGTTAGAAACCTCAAACTCACCACCATGATAGCTTATCCAGGGATACACAAGCACGCCAAGACTCAAGGCAGTCCCATCATCCCCTGATTTTTTGGGAATTTATGAAAATCAGACACCCCATTTGCAGACATGGGCTGTTCTCCGACGGTTTGACAGATTAAAAAAATTGAAGTGGGCACCCTCCCAGATGCCACCCTAATACTAATTATAATATGTATAAGAATATAATACTACTAATAATAATATGTATATGAATATTACTAATACTATATGTAGGGAAATGGGGCAAGAAATGTGTATGCTTTGCCCAAACAGGATTTGAAATGCTCAATCTGTGGCTGTTGCACTTCACAAACAGTGCACACAGCACACTCACACAATAACACAGTCACACACACAGTCCAAGTAACAGAGAGAAGAAATAGAGAATAATATTTGTTTTGGTATTTTTTTGTATTTAGAAGAAAGAAGGAAGATGAAACACAGTCAGGCTTTAAGAGAGGGAAGGGGAGGGGGAACCAACCAAACAAACAAACACTCCAAAATTTAAAAATAAAGGGAAAAACAGAGAGCAAACTAAGCAAAAAGTCAGAAAGAAGCAAACAAGCACACACACACGCCAAGCTAAATCTAATTTATTTATTTATTTAATTACATTTATATACCGCCCCACAGCCGAAGCTCTCTGGGCGGTTTACAACATTTAAAAATAGTAAACATTAAAAGTATACAATTTAAAAACACACACACACACATAAAAAACAGTATAAAAACAACAGTATCCATTTAAAAACAACAATTGTGGGGTCCATTAAAAACAAACTTAACGTTGTTAAATGCTGTTAAAAATGCCTGGGAGAAGAGAAAAGTCTTGACCTGGCGCCGAAAAGATAACAATGTTGGCGCCAGGCGAGCCTCATCTATCTCCAAACACAGCAGCAGCACCTAACTCCTCTCCCCATGAACACAAAACCCACAAGACGCTGAGAGCTCAAAGCTCTGAGGGTGCCTCTGCCTTAGTCCCCCCCCTCCAACGCTGGGATTGGAGGATGCTTCATGAGGTGATCAATTCTCATCAGGATTGGGAGTTGAATGTGCCTGCCATCGCTTCAAAAAAACAAAACAAAAAACGCCGGTTTACCCGCTGTCCCTGTTTGTTTACCCAACTTTTCCAAAAATTCTAGCAAGCGAACCGCAGCACGCAGAGAGCTGAGAGTAGGCTCAAAATGATCCCCATCCATGACTCTCTAAGCACAATAAGTTTCAGAAAGATAGCTTAAAAAACAACACAGTTATCCCCGATTCTTTTCCGCAATGCAATCCTATGGGTGAAATTTTTCAAAATGGCGATCAGATCGCTCCGCGTAAAGAGAAGCGCTCCGTCAATGGCCGCTTCTCTTCGCCTTGCTTCTACGGGTCCCCGGTCCACTAGTACTCCACCTCTGGGCAAGGCGGAGCAGGCCAATTCGCTTCTGATTCACCGCTTCTAATCGGAACGGAGCACATCCCTAATGATAAGATACTTAAGTACTTGACAGAGCACGGGAAAAGGGTGTCAAGTTTAATAAAGGCAAAATTCAATTATTAATAGATACTGTCAAGTATATGGGCCACATCTTCTCTAAGGATGGTGTACAACCAGATGACAGCAAGGTGGAAGCAATCATCCGATTACCTCCCCCTAAAGATAAGAAAGGTCTCCAGAGAATTCTAGGCACCATTCAATACTTGGCCCAATACATACCTAATGAGTCCAGCCTAACAGCTCCTCTCAGGACTCTTCTGCGAAATATTATGTAGCAATGAAGGCCTGAACAGCAGGCAGCTCTTGATGGACTAAAACAAGCCATTACAACTGCACCAGTCTTGCAGTATTTTGACCCTAAGGAGCAACTATGGGTCCAAGCTGATACATCCAACGATGGTTTGGGGGCATGCCTATTCCAGAAAAAGAGACCAATTGCATATGCTTCTCCTGCCTTATCCAAGGCGGAGCAAAATTACGCACAAATAGAAAAGGAACTCTTGGCAATCGTCTTTGCAATGTCAAAATTCCATCAGTATGTTTTTAGTGTCCAAATAAAAGTCCAATCAGATCATAAGCCACTAGAGGCAATTTTTGCCAAGCTACTGGGGAAGGCCCCAGCAAAATTACAGAGAATGTTATTACAACTGCAGAAATATGATATTCAGATCCACTATATGAAGGGCAAAGACATGTTTATAGCGGACACACTTTCTAGGGCGACTACAAGTATTCTCCCCACAGATACAGAACCCCTGATGGAAGATAGAGTGATCTACAGTTTGTCCAGTACAGACCCGCTTAGTGATCATATGCTCAAATCATTGCAAGAACACACGTCAGCAGATACATGCCTACAGGGCTTGAAGACTCTACATATTAATGGCTGGCCCAAGAGGCGCAAGCAGATTAGGCCTGAACTTTATCCCTATTGGCCTCTCAGAGACAGTATTCGAATTGAAAATGACTTGTTGCTGGTGGGACATAAAATCATCATCCCACAGGGCGCCAGAGACAACATGTTAAAACTGCTGCACTTACCACACCAAGGGGTCAATAGATCTAAAGCACATGCTCGGGCATTGATGTATTGGCCTCGTATGAATGAAGAGATAGAACAGTGAATCAACAATTGTCAGCCATGCCAGGAACATCAGCCAGCCAATCAGAAAGAACCAATGATCCCTCACGAGATCCCAGACCTGCCATGGCTAAAGGTAGCAGCTGATATTTTCGAGTTACAAGGTCACTCTTACCTGGTAGTTCTAAGTTCCCTGAAGTTCTCCACTTGACAGATAAAACAGCTGTGACTGTTGTTGCCAGATTGAAGGCAACATTTGCACGTCATGGTATACCTAAAGAGATAATCTGTGACCATGTGCCATTTGCGAGCCAAGTTATGAGACAATTTGCAACTGAGTGGGGGATCACCTTGACACATTCGAGCCCAGTTTACCCTCAGTCCAATGGGCAAGCAGAACGTACTATACAAACCATCAAGCACATGCTATTGAAAGCTCTACAAGATGGTGCTGATCTATATCTGGCTCTGTTGAACCTGCGTAATACTCCAGTAACAGGTTTAGATTTTGCTCCTGCCCAATTGCTCATGAGACGTTTACTAAAGAGCACACTGCCAGCTATTACATCTGCCCTGAAGCCCAGGGTGCCATGTAGAGTGCACCCTAGATTACAAGATTGACAGAGGCAACAGAAAGCATATTATGACAAGCACACAGCACCTCTTCCATCTTTGCAAGTAAGAGATAGGGTCAAGTTGAAAACCGCTTTAAGTACAACCCACCCACCATCCCCACTTTGGTGTTGATATCAATGTGCCGTTGATACCAAGTGGTTTCTCTCTTGGTTAAGAGGCCAGCAATTCGGTCTCAAGGAACTGAGGAGAAGCGCGGGGACCCAGAGTCAGTTGATGGTGGGGGAGGGGTTCCCGCCAAAACCGTTTGCCTCAGCTATAGAAGTTTCCGAAACGAGCTCCACGCAGGCGCAGAGCCCATATGTGTGAATGCACAGATGACCACTTGAAGAACTACGGTTACAGGTAAGCAACCTGCATTTCTGTTCATTTATGCCAAGATCTTGGGAAATTATCCATGTGGCATCTAAGGAAAAAATAGTTGGTCTTCACTGGGAAAAGAATCACAGGCCTCCAAATGAATAATTCTTTTATTCATTAAGTCTGGTCCCTCGAATTCGTAACTTCCCAGAACTAGGTGGGGCACACCACTTCTTCCATTTCTTGATATATCCACAAGCAATGCAAGAATATATGCAAGAATATACCTTCAGCATGATTCCAGGCTTCCTTACTGAGCGAGCCTTCTTTGTTCTATTACAATACTCGCTCGCGCACGCACACACACATATACATACAGAGAGAAGTTGGCCTATCAAATGTTGCATTAGTTTGGGGGCGGGGGGTTCTGCATGAATCCATGCTCAGTTTGAAGGCCAGTTTGAAGCTTGTTTGAAGACACAAGCTTCAAACAACTTATATTTTATGTAAATCTTTTAAGATGTATATTTGCCACTGGCAGGCTTGCTGAATTTTCTTTAGGATGAGTGAATCCTTTCTCTCCTGCTTTGCTAGTAAAGTGGGATCCGTTTTGTCCTCCAAGTTGCAAGGAAAGGCTTCCCTATTTTTTTCTAAATTCTGATTATCCTCCAGCGTTTGGTGCAATATCCTTCTAACATCTTTTAGTTTCTTCATAGCTGTTTTTAAAGAAAAGAAAATACCTTAATTCTTTAATGCATAAAATTTAGGGGTGTGCACGGACCCCCCGCTCCGCTTCACTTGCAGATCCGCCATTTTTCGGAGCGGGCCGCTCCGCCCCGCCCCCGCTCCGCCCACTTCCGCTCCGCTCGGAGCTCCGGATCCGGATCGGAGCTCCGTTTCCCCCCCCCATAGGGTTGCATTGAAAGCTAAAAAAGTATACAACTTTTTTTCGGTTCAAGTTAGAAACCTCACGTTTGGCACCATGACACCTCATGGGCGTATACACACGCACGCCAAGTTTCAAGGCAATCCCATCATCCCCTGATTTTTGGCGAATTTTTGAAAATCGGGCACCCCATTCAGACCCCTTGGGATAGCTCCGTCAATTTGCATGTTAGAAACCTCAAACTCGGCACCAGGGCAGCTTATCCATGTGTCCACATGGACGCCCAGACTCAAGGCAGTCCCATCATCCCCTGATTTTTGGCGCGGCTCTAACCTCTAACGCACCACCCATCACACCCCTTTCGATAGCTCCGTCAATTTGCACGTTAGAAACCTCAAACTCGGCACCATGATAGCTTATCCATGTGTCCGCATGGACGCCAAGTTTCAAGGCAATCCCATCATCCCCTGATTTTTGGGGAATTTATGAAAATCGGGCACCCCATTCACACCCCTTGGGATAGCTCCGTCAATTTGCATGTTAGAAACCTCAAACTCGGCACCAGGGCAGCTTATCCATGTGTCCACATGGACGCCCAGACTCAAGGCAGTCCCATCATCCCCTGATTTTTGGCGCGACTTAACTCACCCCAAATTGTCCCATTCTACAACTATGTCAATTTGCATGTTAGAAACCTCAAAGTCGGCACCATGATAGCTTATCCAAGTGTCCACATGGACGCCAAGTTTCAAGCTAATCCCATCATCCCCTGATTTTTGGGGAATTTTTGAAAATCGGGCACCCCATTCAGACCCCTTGGGATAGCTCCGTCAATTTGCATGTTAGAAACCTCAAACTCAGCACCAGGACAGCTTATCCATGTGTCCACAGGGACACCCACACTCAAGGCAATCCCATCATCCCCTGATTTTTGGCGCGGCTTAAACTTTTTAACTCACCCCAAATCAAGTCCTATTCTACAACTATGTCAATTTGCACGTTAGAAACCTATCCTTTGGTCCCATGACAGCTTACCCATGTGTCCCCATGGACACCAAGTTTCAAGGCAATCCCATCATCCCCTGATTTTTGGGGAATTTTTGAAAATCGGGCACTCCAGTATGTCAGGGATTTAAAGTTGCAATTGCAGACAGCTCAATGGGGCCAGTTCCAAGGAAATCCCAACATGCCACGAGATAACCCTAAATCTTCTTGCACATTTGAAAAAGGGATTATTGAACTTGATAAAGTCTAAGTGAGCGCAGGAAGGACTTCTCCCCTGAGTCAAAGCAAGACACATACACCATCGCTGCAAGGCGGGAAGGGGAGAAGGGAGGGAAAGCAGGCAGGCAGCATGCATTGTAGTGCCGCAAGGATGGCTTGAGCACTAACGCATAGCAAACCAACCCATAAGCGGGCGCAAAGTGAGGCAAAGATGGCTCGTTGTTTCTTTCTAAGCCAGCAGTTACGCCTTGAGGGGCACAGAGGAGGACGACTGGGAGCAAGCGTGCCGGAGGGTGCTGGGCACGAACCGCAAAGCTCATCTCCCAGGCACCAGGCGGGCAGAGAGGCAGGCAGAGCAGGCGAGGAGTCAGTCCTGGCAGTTGCCCCACCACAGCAGCACCCCGGGGGAGGCGGGCAGGCGGGCAGGCAGGCAGGCAGGCAGGCTGCGGGCATTTCTGGGGGCACAAGGAAGTGATGGCTGGTTTCTAAGCCAGCATTGCAGTTAGTCACGCATTGCAAACGCAAACCATCCCAGCGAGTCGGTCACCGAGGAGGACAGGCTAGCAGAGGGGCAGGCAGAGTGACATGTCATAGATCTAGTATTGGGGAGGAGTCAGTCCTGGCAGATGCCCCACCACAGTAGCACCCTGGGTGGGCATTGGAAAACGCCATCTTGTGGGTCAATACTTCCCCCACCCCATGTCCTGCAGGGTTGCCTGCCTAACCCTTGTGGGGATGGGAGATGGAGAGCTTAGAGTGGCAGTGCCAGCAGCAGCCTTCGGCTTTCCCCTGGAACCAGTCACCTTGCCCGCCTCTTTCCCCAGCAAGATCGCCTGGTGCTGCCTATGAAGATGCATCTTCATGCTGCTGGTTCCATAATGCCCTGTCGATGAACCCCTGCTTAGGCTGAGTTTGCAGTGGCGACAGACAGCAAAGCGGGGATCCGCTCCCAACTCAAAGTGGTCCCACACGATGCTTGTCTTTCGTTTCCGTGGTGACACCACCAATTGCCCGCCTGAGCTCTCTGGTGTTGCCACAGAAACAGGGGTGTGGGATGAGACTGGGGAGAGAGCCTCGGCCTGCTGCTGCTGCTCCTCCTCCTCAGCCCCCACATCCTGGAGGCCCACCGCCGCCTCCCCCTCCCCCTCCACTGTGCTGAGGACTTCGTCTAGGTCCATCAGCGGGCTCATGGGCTGAAAGGATAATGAAGGTGTTGGGGATACTCCTCCTCCTCTAATGCCACCTGTCTCTTGTAAAGGGGCACTTTTCCCATTCCCACCCTCAAAAAGAGAACGCCGGGCACAAGTTGCAGAAGAGAGTGGCTCTGCCTGCTGCTTGTCCTGCTTCTGTTTTGGAGCAGTCAGCCAAGGAGTTGCCCATTTGATTTTCACAGGAGGAGAGGCAGCCTGCTTACTGGTGCCAGCCTGAGCCTTGCTGCTTTCAGCACGCCTGCTCCCTCTTTTCATGATGACTAATAAAATATTAATACTACTAATAATATGTATAAGGTACTACTAAGAATATGTATAAGAAGAATATAATATGTTTAAATGTAGGGAAATGGGACAAGAAGTGTGTATGCTGTATAAGAAGAATAAAATATTATACTACTAATAATATGTATGAGAATATACTAATGTATATACTACTAAGAATATCTAAAAGAATATAATAATATGTTTAAGAATATTACTAATAAATGTAGGGAAATGGGACAAGAAGTGTGTGTATGCTTTCCCCAAAATGCTCAATCTGTGGCTGCCTGTTGCACTTCACAAAAGCAGCACACTCAGTCCAAGTTACACAGAGAAGAAAAAGAGAATAATTTTTTTTTGGTATTTTTTGGTATTTTTTGGTATATAGAAGATAGAAGGAAACACAATCAGGATTTAAGAGAGGCGAGGGGGGAAAAGAACCAACCAAACACTACTACTACTATGTATAAGAAGAATAAAATATTAATACTACTAATAATATGTATGAGAATACTACTAAGACTATGTAAAAGAATATAATAAAATATGTTTAAGAATATTACTAATAAATGTAGGGAAATGGGACAAGAAGTGTGTGTATGCTTTCAAAAGAAAGCTTTCACAAAAGCAGAACAGTCAGGGGGGGGGGGCAACCAACCCAACCCACCAAACACACACTCCAAAATTTAAAAATAAAGTTTATATTAAATCAAAGTAAGGGAAAAACACAGGGCAAACTAAGCTATAAGTCAGAAAGAAGCAAACAAACACACACACACGCGCCAAACTAAATCTATCCTAATCTATCTCCAAAGTCCAAAGCAGGAGCACTAACTAACTAAGTGTTCCCTCCACGAACGCCAACCCACAAAGAGACACAAAACAGAAAGTTCTCAGGGTGGGTCTGCCTTAGTCCCCCCTCCAACGCTGGGATTGGAGGATGATGCTTTCTGAGGAGATCAATTCTCATCAGGATTGGGAGTTGAATGTGCCTGTCATCGCTTCCAAAACAAAAAACAAAAAACCCAAACCCTGATTTTTAAAAAAATATTGCACGTGAACCACAGGACGCAGAAAGTTGAGAGTAGTCTCAAAATGACCCCCATCCACGACTCTCTGTGCACATGAATTTTCAGAACAATAGCTTAAACCCGCCCCCAGTTATCCCCGATTCTTTTCCGCAATGCAATCCTATGGGCGAAAAGCCGAAAACGCTGTTTGAGCCGTGCGGTTGACCCGATTTTCAAAAAAATATAGCACGCGACCCGCACGACGCAGAGAGGTGAGAGTGGTCTCAAAATGACCCCCATCCACGACTCTCTGAGCACAAGAATTTCCAGAACTATAGCTTCAAAAACAACGTAGTTATGCGCGATTATTTGCCGCAATGCAATCCTATGGCGAAATGTTTTCAAGATGGCGACCGGAGTGCTCCGCCTGAACTAGGAGCTCCGAAAAATGGCCGCTTCTCTTCGCCTTGCTTCTAGGGGTCTGCGGTCCGCTCCTACTCCGCCTCTGGGTAAGGCGGAGCAGGCCAATCCGCTACTGCTTCTACGCTCCTAATCGGAGCGGATCACACCCCTAATAAAATTAGGGTATAAACACCTAAAAGGATTATATAAAATATGTATAAAATTGTTTATTTTATGCAGCTATCTAAAACATCAAATATTTATTTAAAAAATAAACTTGTACTCTTCCTTTGGTGGGTGGGTGTGGTCCTACTATCATTGATAAAATTAGAAATTGATCATGTATAAGAGGTTTGCTTACATTCTGCAGTTAGGCCTCTTCCTACTCAATGCTTGTATAAAACTGAAAAATTAATGGTTGTGGGCCCAAACAATTCCTGCAGGGAATTTGAAGCTCATTGATATATTATTTGGTTCTCATATTGGATACAGATATTTTTAATTAAAGTGTTGTCTTTTGGACTTGCCAAAACTTCCATTAAAGCACAGGTGGAAAGCCTTTTTTTTTAAGTTGAAGGCTGAATTACCATAGCGATTATCTCTCAGGAACCACATGCTATGATGGGCATGGCTAAAGCTCATAGTAGGTGGGGCTGAAGACAAAAGTGGGCAGTACCATCCCATTTTCTCTCTCCTTCCCTGAAGAAAATCATACACACCTTGCAATGTGTAACAGTTAGCCTTAGAAAAAATTCTTCTATTGATTCCAAGAGAAGCTTTCCCCCCTAAAGCTAATTGTCATGCCAGGGCATGGGACCAAGGAGGGGAGGCTCTAGATTGGTGGTTACCATCCTTGTCTGAGTCTTCTGCTTCATTGCTTCTTGTCCTTATTCATGGTACAGTTTCAGATAGCCAACCATTTGGGTGTCACTAACAAACAGTGCAACTTCATATGTGCTGAATAAAATGTTATTGTTTTCCTTTTGTGAAATAATTGCAAGAGAAGGGAAAAGAAGCTGAGGAGGAGCACACCAAACGTTCTGTTCCCATCACAAACTAGAGAAGAAAATTTAATTTGAAGAACATAAGAGCTATGCTGGATCAGACCAAAGCTGTTCCCACAATGGACAACCAGATGCCTCTGGGAAGCCCATAAGCAGGGCATGAGTGCAATAGTGACTTCTTGCAGAGGCATATTGCCACTGATACTGGATGAATATATAGCAGTCGTGACTAGTAGCTGTTTGATAGCCTTATCCTACATGAATGTGTCTACTCCACTTTTAATGTCATCCAAATTAGTGGCTATGACAAACCCAATCTTCCCGTGCTCCATTCTTCAACACATCCCTGACCAGGAAACATCTAGTCATGTCCAGTTGACAAGTTAGTGCACCTGTCTTAAAAATAACATTTTAAATAAACATTTTATTGAACATTTTTATGTAAAAGAAATTGAAGTAAAACATGAAACAAATCAAACACGTACAAATTAAGTAAAAGTTGCATATATTTCCCATCCTAAATAAATAGGGCACAGCCATTAAGTTGTTACATCAAATATACCTCAGACAGAGCAATTCTAACCACCAGATCCCAGTGACTGGCTGGGGTAGGATGCAGTGGAGGCACCTTTCCACATTTACCCCACAGTTACAAAAAGTACCTTGGGTGTAAGTCCACTACTTGCAGTAGGCCCCAAAACAGGATGTTGTAGGAGTGGCTCAGAGCTGGCTCTGATCCAAAATCCTTCTGTTCCTCAGGCCAGGATTGGAATCCTCACATATGCTAGCTTGGAGCTGGTGTTGCTAATTCTCCCTCCTCATTGATTTCAATGGGTAAATTCCAAGAAAAGAAGATCCTCCAAGCTAAAAAGCCTGGCAAAATTGCCACGACCTCCCCACACCTCTGCCCTGGCCTATGTGAGTGGTCCAGGCTTCAGAAGTGCAGGAAAATCACTTCACTCCACCACCACCATTAGAATTGTGCTATAAATAACTCAAATTCTGATGCAGGGTCCAGTACTGTATGCAGGTAATCTTTCCCCCTATCTTGTGCAAAATAGATGTTCTCATATTTTATTTAACCGTTGTGCACCTGAAAATTTATTAGCTGTTTTCTATTTAGAGGCATCCAGAATTCTTACAGCTAATAGGACAGATCAATCCGGGATGGTGTAAAAGCCGGAACGGAACAGACCAGAACGACCCCATTATGTAAAATAACAAAAAAACAACAACAACAGTGGCATGTGTTAGCAACACTTGGGAACAATATTTTAGGACTAAAGCCATTGCAATATTATACCACTATTAACCCTAGAACTCCCAAAACAACATCCGGAACAGAATGGGATGCCTGGAACGGCCACTTCTGAACAAGCGATATCAATCAAACTCAGCAGTCACACATAACTCCATGGCAGAGATGCAATAAGCCACAAAATGTCCAAAGAAACTGCGTTCCGATAGCCGTTCTGTGCATAGTGCATATTGCACAAAACGGGCCAGAACAGCAGCTTCCAAGTGAGGTATGTTAACCAAACTCACTAGTCACACATTACTAGGTGAGCCTGATATAATGAGCTCCAAATATTGCCCCAAAACCACACTCTGATACCCGTTCTGGGCCAAAGTCCATGTTGCGCAAAATGGGCTGTAATGGCAGCTTCCAAATGAGTTAAGTCAACCAAACTCACCTGACATACATTACTAGGTGAGACAGATGTAAAAAGTTCCAAATATTGCACTTAAACCACGTTCAGATACCCTTTCTGGGCAAAAGTCCGTACTGTGCAAAACGGGCCGTAACGGCAGCTTCCAAATGAGATAAGTCAACCAAACTCACCAGACGCACATTACTAGGTGGGACAGATGTAAAAAGTTCCAAATATTGCACCTAAACCACGTTCTGATACCCATTCCGGGCAAAAGTCTGTATTGCGCAAAATGGGCCGTAACGGCAGCTTCCAAATGAGGTAAGTCAACCAAACTCACCAGACATATTACTAGGTGGAACAGATATAAAAAGTTCCAAATATTGCCCCCAAACCACACTTCGATGCCCGTTCCTGGCCAAAGTCCATACTGTGCAAAACGGGCCATAACAGCAGCTTCCAAATGAGGTAAGTCAACCAAACTCACCGGACTCACATTACTAGGTGAGACAAATATAAAAAGCACCAAATGTAGCCCTGAAACCACGCTCTGATACCCATTCCAGGCAAAAGTCCATATTGTCCAAAACGGGCCGTAACAGCTTCCAAATGAAGTAAGTCAACCAAACTCACCAGATGCACATTACTAGATGGGAGAGAAATAATAACCTCTGAAATTTCCATGAAAGTCAAGTTCTGATACCATTCTGGGCCATAGTCCGTATTGTGCAAAATTAGCTGGAAAAGAAAAATATGGGTGAGCAAAATGAGGAACAATCTATTGTTGGGAAATTGCCTAGGAAGGCAACTTCTCTGTGCGTTAATGTAATCAAATAAACAACTTTCATTGTACTAACTGGAACATTTAATAATTTTTCTCAGAATCCAGACTGAAGTTCTGCAAAGATAGTTTCCTATAGATACCCATAGTTGTTGTGTGGTTTGGTAGTGTGCTATCAGATTATGATGGTGGGAGTGGGCTGTTCCATTCAGTCATGAAGCTTACAATGACCTGTGGACATTCACATCTTTCAACCTAACCTATCCCACAGGGCTATTACAAAATTGGGAAAGACCATTGTAGTTCACCATGAGTTTCTGGGAGGTAGGTGGGATATAAATGTTCTGCCAAAAAAGCCCAGGTCAAAGGGGCAGAAATAGGATGTTTACTGTAGTGAATAGGGCTGTGCCCCGCTCCATTTTGGGTCATAGAAGCAGTTGCGGAGCGACCCGATCTGCCTCTGCCGAAGGCGGTTCCAAATTGGGTCAGGGATGCAGCGGATTGACACGAAGCAGTTTGCTGAGTTGCGGAGCACCTCGTGTCATTGCGGAGCTCCGATCACCATTTTGGACATTTTTTCCATAGGATCGTATTGGGCGAAGAAACGCCTGTAACTTCTTTGTTTTTAAAGCTAGATCCCTGAAAATGACTGTGCTTAGAGATTGATGGTTGGGGGTCATTTGTATAGTTTTTTAAAAAATCTACATTCTGCGGTTTGCTTGCAATTAATTTTTATTGACTGGGGGAGGGGGAAAGCTTTTTTCAGCATTGATACTGATAGACAGTTTCATTTCCCAATCGTGATGATAAGTGATCAGTCCATGAAGCATCCTCCAATCCCAATGTTGGGGTGGGGGGAATTTCTTTCTTTGTCTTTGGGTTGGACTTCAGTCACTGAGGAGTGCATTGGTGAAGCAGTAGCCCAAGAAAACTCACACACAACCTTAAATAATTTACAAAGTAAATTAAAAGATAGGCAACACAGCACTGCAAGGTACCCACAATAACCTTGGTGGACAACTGGATAGCAGTGGTGGAAGTAGATGATGTCCTGTACGGCATGTGGATGTGCACAGTGCCCACTGCCCCTGAGGAAAATCAGAACCCTCTAAAGGGGAAACAGTGGAAACCAATGAGTTGCACCTATAAAGTCCTACATGGCTTGGGACCGCAATACCTGATGGAACGCCTCCCCCGACATGAATCTACCCATACACTGCACTCAACATCTAAGGTCCTCCTCCGAGTGCCTACTCCAAGGGTAGGGTGACCATATTTTGGAAACCAAAAAGGAGGACAACATGGCCGCCCCATGGGGGTGTGCCCACCAACATGTCCAGCCCCCAAGGGGGCGTGCCCACCAACATGTCCAGCCCCCAAGGGGGTGTGCTCACCAGCATGCCCAGCCCCCAAGGGGGCGTGCCCACCCAAATATGGCCTTGGTCACAGGTCTAATTTCACAGCACACAATTAAGACAGACCTGTTCTACATTACATCTTAATGTTAAAATCATAGAATACCAGAGTTGGAAGGGGCCTACAAGGCCATCGAATCCAACCCCCTGCTAAGTGCAGGAATCCACCCTAAAGCATCCCTGACAGATGGTTGTGCAGCTGCCTCTTGAAGGCCTCTAGTGTGAGAGAGCCCACAACCTCACCAGGCAACTGATTCCATTGTCGTACTGCTCTAACAGTCAGGAAGTTTCTCCTGATGTCCAGATGGAATCTAGCTTCCTTTAACTTGAGCCCGTTATTCTGTGTCCTGCACTCTGGGAGAATGGAGAAGAGATCCTGGCCCTCCTCTGTGTCACAACCTTTTAAGTATTTGAAGAGTGCTATCATGTCTCCCCTCAGTCTTCTCTTCTCCAGGTTAAACATGCCCGGTTCTTTCAGTCTCTCTTCATAGGGCTTTGTTTCCAGACCTCTGATCATCCTAGTTGCCCTCCTCTGAACACGCTCCAGCTTGTCTGCATCCTTCTTGAATTGTGGAGCCCAGAACTGGACACAATACTCTAGATGAGGCCTAACCAGGGCTGAATGGAGAGGAACCAGTACCTCACGTGATTTGGAAGCTATACTTCTATTAATGCAGCCCAAAATAGTATTTGCCTTTCTTGCAGCCATATCGCACTGTTGGCTCATATTCAGCTTGCGATCTACAACAATTTCAAGATCCTTCTCGTTTGTAGTATTGCTGAGCCAAGTATCCCCCATTTTGTAACTGTGCCTGGAATAAATCACTGGAATAAAGTATAAGTGAGACATTCAATGTATCTGAAATTAAGTTCACTCATTCCTACTTCTGTAGCTTTTGCTGTACGTTGAAGCTTTTGCTATACTGTGTGCTCAGCTACACCAAGAAGGGTATTCCACTATGAAAGCGGTATATAAAAGTCAGGAGCCACACTATTACTTTATAGAGGTATTCAACTGCACTGCACGAGCTACACTACTGCTTTATAGTGGTACTGAAGAGCACTGACAACTGTTGGGGCCCATGACACATCTACACCAAGCAGGATATAACACTATGAAAGTGTTATGAAAGTGGTATATGGTATGTGTCATGGGCCCCAACAGTTGTCAGTACACTTCAATACTGCTATAAAGCAGTAGTGTGGCGCCTGGATTTTCTATACCGCTTTTTCAGAGCGGAATATCCTGCTTGGTGTAGATGAGCCCTATGTGTGATACAGTCTCCCCTTCCCTCAAATATCTTTTCTGACTGCAAATCCTTCACTGGATGACCATAGTCTAACCTTTCCTAACATTTAACACTGTTTCCCCATCACCTTACTGCATACTGCTACCACTGAACAAATGAAGCAGTTGACAATTATACAACAACCAGAGCATAAACTATTAGCCTTGTTACAAGGTAGCTTCTGTGAGCAGTACTGACTCCATTTTGAAGTCACCCATAACCCCACCTATAGACTGCGAGCATTCACAGAAGACCTAGCTCGAGTAACCATTTCCTGATAGAAGTCTTCAAATGCCTTCCCCAGAGACAAAGGTAGGGGTAAAACTAAGCAGAATATGAATGCTGGATGGCAAGAGTTTTACCTGGTCATACACATGCTAATGTTGCCCTGTTGCTGAACTCCAAGCTGCATCAAGTACAGCCATCATCCACAAATCACCCTCTTTTGTTCCCATAGCAAGTAGACCTTTAAACAAGATCATACCAAGACACCCTAAAGGGGGAGGGGAAGGAGAGGCTAGCTGCTTCTTTTTGAGCGCTGCCATGCTTTGCCTCGCTGCTTTTCTTTCCTCTTCACCTAAGACCGAGAGTTGCAATGCTCCACAGTTCTGCTCTACAAGAAAGGGCTGCAGCCCAAGGAGAGGTATTATTATTAGATTCCCTCTACTCTTTCCCCTGCTGTCTCTGTGTATGCTCTTAAGAATCCAATATAAACTTCTCCTGCTGACCTTCAAGGCTCTTCACGGTCTAGCTCCTTCCTATCTCTCCTCTCTCATCTCACACTATCGCCCCGCTCGGGCTCTCCGCTCCTCTGATGCCATGCTTCTCGCCTGCCCAAGGACCTCCACTTCCCTTACTCGGCTTCGTCCTTTTTCTTCTGCTGCCCCTTACGCCTGGAACGCTCTTCCAGAACACTTGAGAACTACAAACTCAATCACTGCTTTTAAAACTCAGCTAAAAACTTTTCTTTTCCCTATAGCCTTCAAATATTGAGTTTGTTCTGACTCTATACTATTAGCTTTACCCTACCCGGTGCCTGTTTACACTTCCCTGTGCCTGTTTGCATTCTCCTTCCCTCTTTATTGTTAACTACAACTTATTAGATTGTAAGCCTATGCGGCAGGGTCTTGCTATGTACTGTGTTATCTGTACAGCACCATGTACATTGATGGTGCTATATAAATAAATAATAATAATAATAATAATTAAGTCTCAAAAGGTCTATTTTTCAATCTTGAAACTGCTTCTAAGCCTTTACATGCTCAGCTAATTTCCCCAAAACTAGCTTGTGCCTTTGTATTTGTTTCAACCTCAATAAATGTGCCACTGTGGCGTTATCCCCTTCAGTGCTGTAAGTTTCTTGAGTTAGAATTGCCTTACTGACGCTCTATGGCCAATGTCTCGGCATGTCTTTCAGATATCTCAGCCTGGCTGCTTCATCGTCGCTTGAAACTTAATATGGCAAAGACTGAATTGCTTGTTTTTCCTCCTAAAGCTTCTCATCTCTCATTCTCTCTTACTGTCAATGATGTTACGCTTACTCCAGTCAAGGAAGCTCGTAGTCTTGGCTTTATATTTGATTCCTCGCTCTCCTTTATTCCTCTTATTGAGGCAGTAGCTAAATCCTGTCGATTTTTCCTGTATAATATTGCCAGGATTAGATCATTTTTGTCTGTCTCTTCTGCCAAGACTCTTGTTCATGCATTGGTTATTTCTCGGTTGGACTACTGCAACCTTCTTCTCACTGGCCTTCCTTCTTCTCACATCAGTCCATTGGTTTCTGTTCACCACTCTGCTGCTAAGATCATCTTCTTGGCTCGCTGCTCTGACCATGTTACTCCACTTCTGAAATCTCTTCATTGGCTTCCAATTCATTTCAGAATCCAATATAAACTTCTCCTGTTGACCTACAAAGCTTTTCAATGTCTAGCTCCTTCCTATCTCTTCTCTCTCATTACGCACTATTGCCCCGCTCTTGCGCTTCGCTCCTCTGATGCCATGTTTCTCACCTGCCCAAGGGTCTCTACTTCCCTTGCTCGGCTTTGTCCATTTTCTTCGGCTGCCCCTTATGCCTGGAACGCTCTTCCAGAGCATTTGAGAACTACAAGTACAATGGCAGCTTTTAAAGCTCAGCTAAAAACTTTTCTTTTTCCTAAAGCTTTTAAAACTTGATCTTGTTCTGACTTTTATACTGCCTGTTTGGTGCATCCTCTTCCTCTCCTTATTGTTTTATTATGATTTTATTAGAATGTAAGCCTATGCGGCATGGTCTTGCTATTTATTGTTTTACTCTGTACAGCACCATGTACATTGATGGTGCTATATAAATAATAATAATAATAATAATAATAATAATAACAATGTCAAAAGATTCCTTAGAAGTGGGTGTAAGTCTCATTAGAATGTGTGCGAGTTTGTACACGGGTCTAATGAGAGCACATCACGTAACTGATCTGGTGTAGAATGTGGGCAGACACGTGTCTGTTCATACACACATTATTTATTTATTTATTTATATAGCACCATCAATGTACAGCATAGCGGTTCACTGTATGAATGCTTTCTTGTTTTCTGTTTCCAGTGCTGGGTAACACCAATGTGTTTGAAGTAATATTGCATGCAAAATGTTTTGCTTAGCCTAAATGTTTGCTAGAACTGTGATTTTAGAAACTGCTTTTTAGAACTGCAAAAATTAGAATTGCTAGAATTGTTTTGCAAGGCCTTGGTGTCTTGAAGGGGCTCTCCTTGTGCCTTACAAGGGACTACCCAATGTGTGTAATTTTTGTCTACTCTCTGGTGGCTGCACTTTGAGACTATTTAGAATCATAGAATAGCAGAGTTGGAAGGGGCCTACAAGGCCATCTAGTCCAACCCCCTGCTCAATGCAGGAATCCAACCTAAAGCATCCCTGACAGATGGTTGTCCAGCTGCCTCTTGAATGCCTCTCTTAATAGATTAGAGAGAAAACTAGGTTAATTTTTAAATTTAATTCAGGTTTGAGGTAGACTCTTCTTGCCGTTGGAGGCTCTATTTTTGAAGTTTTCTGGTATGAACTGGTTGCTTATCAGGAAGCAACAGCTGGTTTGCAAACACAATGTTTTCTTTACTAGACTTTGCTAACCAGCTGTTGCTTCCTGATAAGCAACCTGTTCATACCAGAAAAACTTCAAAAATAGAGCCTCCAACGGCAAGAAGAGTCTACCTCAAACCTGAATTAAATTTAAAAATTAACCTAGTTTTCTCTCTAATCTATTAAATAGTCTCAAAGTGCAGCCACCAGAGAGTAGACAAAAATTACACGCATTGGGTAGACCCTTGTAAGGCACAAGGAGAGCCCCTTCAAGACACCAAGACAGAGCATAGCATTTGCCTAACTAAAGCTGAGAGTGTCCTTAGCTTGCAGTCCAAAGAATGGAAAGTAAAGCCCCCTGAATATAAGCCTTTTTCAATTGCAATTACTCAGTCAAGCTTTGCACAAAGAGCACCAGTAACTTTCAGAGTAATTGCTTTAGTTTTCTTTATTCTAGCCAGCCATGCAAGTATGTTTAAAGAATTGGTTATTCTTTAACCATGCATTGGTTATTTCTCGGTTGGACTACTGCAACCTTCTCCTCACTGGCCTTCCTTCTTCTCACATCAGTCCATTGGTTTCTGTTCACCACTCTGCTGCTCTGACCATGTTACTCCACTTCTGAAATCTCTTCATTGGCTTCCAATTCACTTCAGAATCCAATATAAACTTCTCCTGTTGACCTACAAAGCTTTTCACTGTCTAGCTCCTTCCTATCTTTCCTCTCTCATCTCACACTATTGCCCCACTCCTGCTCTTCGCTCCTCTGATGCCATGTCTCTCACCTGCCCAAGGGTCTCTCCTTCCCTTGCTCGGCTTTGTCCATTTTCTTCGGCTGCCCCTTATGCCTGGAACGCTCTTCCAGAACATTTGAGAACTACAAGTTCAATGGCAGCTTTTAAAGCTCAGTTAAAAACGTTTCTTTTTCCTAAAGCTTTTAAAACTGATTTTAAAACTTGATTTTGTTCTGACTTTTATACTGCCTGTTTGGTGCATTCTCTTCCCCTCCTTATTGTTTTATTATGACTTTATTAGAATGTAAGCTTATGCGGCAGGGTCTTGCTATTTATTGTTTTACTCTGTACAGCACCATGTACATTGATGGTGCTATATAAATAAATAAATAAATAATAATAATAATAACAAGAAATGCTGCCACCCCCAAAGCCCCCTGATTGAAAGTTTCACTCAGCTTTAACTAGCCCTTGGCAGCCTAGCCAACAGCATGTGCAGAGTAAAAACTTAGCCTCTAAATCTTAAGGAGAAAAAAAAAAGATGCACAGATTCATGTACATAGTTATTGTTTTGTTAATTGCTCTTCATCCAGCGATCCACGCCTCTTTGTAGTTAATTTCCTATGCAGGTTTTTGCCAACACCATCATAACCCTAAAGAGATGCAAGAAGTCTTCTCAGAAAAGTAATAATGAAAGATGGAACCCAGATGAACTGCAGTACAGAAGACCAGAGTCCAGATGACACCAGTTGCAGTAGTCTTCCAGCATCCAAAGACTACAAGAGCCCCAAAACAAGCAGCTACTCAATAATTCCATATAGACTATTTGCTCGTCAGTGAGAAGACCCACAATAGACTGTATGCAGCATTCCAGATAACTTAGGCCCTTGCTAGACAAGGCCTTAGCGCGCTGCGAGGCCCGGTTTCCCTGCTGTGCGTGCAGATGATGCACAGGGGAATCCGGGCCCAGGCCGCGCCGAGACCTGGTTAAAGGCGCCATAAGCAAAGTCGCTTATGGCGCGCCCTTTCTGCAGTCCCGGCCTGAGGCCGAGACTGCGGAAGGTCTAGCAGCATCCACGGCTTTTTGCGGCTACTCGCTTGCTCGCGAGTAGCCGGGAAAAGCCGCGGAGGGAATAGCGCGCCGGGAGGGGATCCGGGGGGGGAGGCCAGACCGGCAGGAGAGGGGGACAGGGAGGGCGGCGGAGATGGACAGGCGGCACAAACACACACACGGGAGGATGACTGGGAGGGTGGTGCGGACATCGGGGCTGGGGAGGGAGGGTGGGGAAAGAGTGGGCAGGGGGGCTGGGGGGGGAATCAGGAGCAGGATAGGGGTTTAATTTTTTAAAAAAACCCTTACCTGCTTCGGAGTCTTTGGGGCGCACGTTGCCCCTTTAAAACAAAACAAAAAATGGCAGATGCTGCAGGGATAGCGTCTTCCCTGCGGCTTCCGCGTCTGCAGCCAGGGCGACGCACGTTGCAAGAAAACTTGCTTTTGAAGAAGCTCTAGAAATTTCAGTCCCATCATTTATTCTCAGCTGAATAAAAATAGAACTTTGAGTGTAATTGTTTTACTCCTGTATAAAGAAAGATGTGCTCTCTTTCAATTGTTGTTTTCCTAAAACATTTATAGTGTTAATATTGTGAAGTTTACCCCATGCTTCCCTCCTTAATAGCAAGTTTCTTTGTCTATCCTTGTACATTCAACTCTTCTTCCATTCCCTCTACCAGCTAATCACCATACATAGGCAGTCACACATAAGCAATAAGCAAGAATGAAAGAATCATATAAATGTGTTCCCCCACCTCAGAAAGAATATGTTTAAGTGCCAGTTTTAATACTGTCAGTAGTATTGTGTATTGCCAGATCATCACTTTTGTGTTTTCAGCATGAACATGTTTTTGCAATACTGTATCCTGTTTTAAGGATAAATTCTAATTGGCTATAAAGTCTAATTAGAAAGAGTAGTTACTATGATTCTAGACCAGTGAAATAAGTCTCCAGTTCCAACCTGTATAATTGTTGTGATGACGCCACCAATAAGATTGGTTTGTCATCAATGGGGGGAGTTGTTACAAGGTAGCTTCTGTGAGCAGTACTGACTTTTTTGTACACGGGTCTAATGAGAACGCATCACGTAACAGCCTGCAAATGTTAGCCATGGAACAAAATGGATTAAAGCTTGTCTTAGCTTGTTTCAACTTCAACCAGACATAACAGTCAAAAACAACCAAGAAAAACACACCGACATTGAAATTGCAATACCTAATGACAAAAATGTTGCAGAAAAGAAAAATATACATCACTGGATATGGAAGTTAAAGAACTATGGCACCAGGAAAAACTTACAATTATTTGTTACTCACATCAGTCACCAGCATGACATCGTCTACCGAAATACATGCATGCCAACATCCAGAAAGTAGTTATACTTAAAATATGTTCAATAGTCTGGACATTTCTGAATCAGTAAAAGACAACATGACTTGGCAAAGCCCATCATGTTCATCTAGAAAAACCACAAGCAAGAAAAGAGAGAGATGATGATAATGATAATGATGATAATAGCAACCCTGTTAATTTTTTAGAAGTTTCTTTAAGAAGGATGAACAATTGTCAGCCACTGTTACAAAACATACGTCATGCCAATTATAGTAAACAAATTGGAAAGGATGGGTCTAAAATGCATTATTTAATAGGAACTTCACTTCCAAATCATCCCAACTCACAGAAAACTCCCACTGCCAGCACACGTGTGCATGCACACACACACTCAGCATCACTCAATCAAAAAACATGCATGCACTCAAAGACCTCATGCACCCACACATTCTCACACACAAACACACACAAACTTCAGCCTTACCTCCTGTTGCTGTTGCTGTTGCTGCTGCTGCTGCTGCTACTGCTACTGCTTCTGCACTGCGGGGGGGGGGGGCTGGAGGCTGCGTTGCTAGAAGTTCCTGCATGCAGCCCCCAACCAGTCACCCCACTCTCACTACCCACCCCTTGCAGTGTCCATCTTGAATCTCGCCCAAACTCACGCGAGGTCTCGGCTGTTGGCTGGGTCTCGCAGAGTTCCCAGCCAGCTGCCGAGATCTCGCGTGATTTCGGGCGAGATTCAAGATGGCCGCCGCCACCACTCACTAAATCACCACTCATTTAGGCCTGGTAAGTTTATTAAGGCCCCGGCTTCCATTGGGGCCGGACAAAAGGGGGGGGGGGAAGGTATTTCCAGCCGGACGCAGATCCCCCCTGTTTTCCGGGCGTGTCCGGCCGAAACCGGACGTTTGGTCACCCTGTCCAAGGGAAGCTCAGAGGATGGCAACAAGGGAGAGAGCCTTCTCACTGGTGGCCCCCCGACTGTGGAATGATCTCCCCAATGAGGCTCACCTGGCACCAACATTGTTATCTTTTCGGCACCAGGTCAACACTGTTCTCTTCTCCCAGGCATTTTAACATTTTAACAGCATTTAACAATGTGAAGTTTGTTTTTAATGGACCCCAGAATTGTTTTTAAATGGATACTGTTGTTTTTATATTGTTTTTATGTTTCTGATGGTTTTTTAAATCTTGTATACTTTTTAATTTTTACTATTTTAAACTGTTGTAAACCGCCTTGGCTGTGGGATGGTATATAAATGTAATAAATAAATAAATGTGTGACGTGGCTTCTCAAAGGCAAGAACCTAGACAGGACCAGCCAAAGGACTGAGAGGTAGTGGCACAGTCCACTCTTTCCTCCATGGCACTGGGCACATCCACTTTTCCATACTGGTAATAAAGTCAGTCAGCCTTTTTGTTCTAAATGTTGTTGTTGTTGTTAAATAATGGCTGTGTAGTCAATCAACTCTGAAGCAAGGAACACAAAGCTTTACTGTTGTCCTGCTAGCCTCCTATTATTTATGGAATGAAAAGGCATCTCTCTGTGCTGTTCCTGCCTCACAGGGCCAGTTTGTGTTTCTGCCTTTGAATGGCCTGGAAACAATCCTTGGCTCACTTACTTGTGCCCGCAGAGCTGTCTGCTGCTGCCTCTCCTCCTCTGTGCCCACCTCTGAGGGCCGGTTTGTGCATGTCTTGTTTGACTCAGGGCATTAGTCCTTCCTTGTCATGAAAAGGCAGCTGCATTTTGTATGTGCTGCTGCCATGATCACTGAATCCTCTGCAACAATGTAGGTTCATTATTAGTATTATTGTTATTGTTATTACAATTATTGGCTGGACATACCCTGGAGTGTGTGAACTGTGATGGACCCTGAAAGGATTGTCTATTCAATGGTAGGGTGACCATATGACCGGATTTGTCTGGGTTTTTGATGCCAAATCCGGGAGGGGGAGGGGAAATCCGGATTTTTCCAAAGAGCAGCTCTAATGGGAATTAACAAAAATGCTTATAACGCCATCATTTTTTAAGATAAAGACATGAAACTTGGCATGATGGTAGCTCTTAGGAAGGGCTTTAGTCATACCAAACTTGAAACAGATCTGTTCATCCATTGATTTTTTTAGGATTTTTTTTTTAAAAAATAGGTTTAAAAATTATTATTTTTAAATTCGTCATTTTTAAAGATAAAGAGATGAAACTTCACACCATGATAGGATTTAGGTAGAGCTTTAGCTACACCAAATTTGAAACAGATCCGTTCATCCATTGATTTTTTAGGATTTTTTTAAAAATTGAGGTTTTAAAATTATTTTTAAAACTAATTTTTAAAGATAAAGAGCTGAAAGTTGGCACTATGATAGCTTTTATGGAGAGCTTTAGCCATACCAAGTTTGAAACAGATCTGTTCATTCATTGATTTTTAGGATTTTTTAAAAAATTTGAGGATTTTTTTTTTAAAAAAATTTAAATGTTATTTTAAAAGATAGAGAGATGAAACTTGGCATCATGATTGCTCTTAACAAGGACTTTAGCAATGCCAAGTTTGAAACAGATCTGTCCATCCATTGAGTTTTAGGATTTTTAAAAAAAGTTTGAGGTTTTAAAATTATTTTTTAAAAATGACATTTTTAAAGATAAAGGGCTGAAAGTTGGCACCATCTAAGGAGAGATTTAGCCATGCCAAGTTTGAAACAGATCTGTTCATCCTTTTTTTAAGGATTTTTTTAAAAGTTCAAAGTTTTAAAATTATTGTGTTTTAAAACTGCTGGAGCCATATCCTTCAAACTCAGGTTGTCAAACCTCCTCTTTGGGGTGTTGCATATTGAGTAGTTTCAGCCCTTGGCATTAAGGGGATCTCCAGTCTTTAGGTAAGAAGTCCTGGGCAAGTAGGGCACCTTTCCTGTTGCAGATTTGGACTGCAGTCAGGTACCTGGAGCTCAGCAGAGGCAAGGCATCCACAAATCAAAATGTGGGAAAGGAGAGGTCAGTCAAAGCAGCTCACAGGGCAAAACAGAATGGGCCAGAGGCCTTTTTCTCAAATTTCCACATCATGGGCAATGAAGGGTCATCTTTAGAGAAAAACTCTAACGCCAGTCGAGAGAGAGGCTGTCTTCTTTGCGGATGCCCTGTTGCTGCAAATGTTGGAACCTGGCATATCATTGCTTTGCTTCGCTACCACTTCCCTTCCACTTCACTTTGTACACTTGTGAGCTAGGCTCTGACTGCACTGCTGGGATGCAAAGTAGAACATTTGAAATGCATACCAGAGGAAAATAGATAGATTTGTGGCTTTGGCTGGCAGGCATATCTCTTAGAGACAGAGTTAGACTGAAGCCACAACTCAGAGAGGGCTGTAGCTGAGCCCTGAGAGGCTGCTGTACCACACAAAGCCTTTTTAAGAGTGTCTCAGAGTCTAGTTTTGGTGCAGGCAGAGGCAGCTGGCGGTGGAGTTTTTTTAAAGACACAAGAGTCACCGGATACAACCAAGCCATAAGCTGTTGCCTTACCCCCAGCCACAGGGTACAAGTGCACTGCCTGGCTGGACCCTTGGGAGACTTTGGCAGAGAGAGAGGGGGTGGGGAATTATTTGAGGCTGGAAATGTTGGCAGGCTGGCATAAGGCAGAGAGAGGCTGAAGGCAACCCAGATGCACCTGTAGCTTGGCCCTGAGGCTGGCTTGCTACGCAGAGTGTTTTAAGAGCATCAAAGTTGTGCAAGAGGAGAGGAGGTGGAGGCAGCTGATGGCAGAGGTTTCTAAGTATTGGGCAAAAGGCGGGATATAATAATAATAATGATGATGATGATGATGATGATGATGTAAGAGTCACCAGACATGACCAAGCAATAACCTGCAATAAGAATATCCCAAGCCACAAATGTGCAGCCTAGCTGGACCATTGGGAGACTTTGGGGAAGAGAGAGAGAGAGAGATTGTTTGAGGCTGGAGGCTTTGGTTTGTCTGCAATGACTTAGAGTGAGAGACAACAGAGGCTCCACAGACAACCCAGAGACATTTATTGTAACTTAATCCCATGGTGCTGACATGAAACACAGGGCATTAGGAAGAGGGTCTCAGAGTTGCATGTTTATGCAGGAAGTAGACAGGAGTTCGAAGTCTGGATGTGCGAAGTGGTGCCAACACACAAGCCTTGAGAAGCTAATGTATATAAGTGAGAAGTGTGAATGGGCAAAGTAGTGTTCACTGCCACAACACCCACCCTAATGTTAGAGTAGAGAAACTTGTGACAATTATACACAAGCTTTTTTAATAAAAATGAAATTTAAAAAAGCCAGCCATCCAGCCGGCCAGTAGTAAACCCTGTTAACAACAACAGCAGCTTGCAATGAGTGAAGATACAGTCAGAAAAGATATTTGAGGGAAGAGGAGAATGTAACACACAGAGAATAGCAAAAGCTTCAAAGTACAGCAAAACCTACAAAAGTAGGAGTGAGTGAAGTTAATTTCAGATACATTGAATCTCTCACTTGTTCTTTATTTCAGTGATTTTAACATTAAGATGTTATGTAGAACAGATTTGTCTTAAATGTGTGCTGTAAAATCAGACATATGACCAAGGCTATGTTCAGGTGGGCACGTCCCCTTGGTGCTGGACACACCCCTTAGGGGGGCGACCATGTTGTCTTCCTTTTTGATTTCCAAAATATGGTCACCCTACTCAATGGCATCTCTGATGTGTGTGCATCTTGAAAAACCAACATGTTATAGCACTGTGACATGAGTGGATGGCATGAAAGAAATTACAATTTTAGAAAATATTGCGACCCAAGCGTGGCAACGTAAGGTCTGAGTTGTTTCTCACATGACCAGCTATGTGTATGCTCACCCAGTTTAATATTTCTATCTTGAAGTTCCCTGTGGTTAAACTGAGAGGAAGATTCTGATTTAGGTTTAACTTCAAAAATTCCCCCTAAATCAGGGCATGATCAGATTTCTTTCAAAGTGGCCATGACTAAGGATCTATTTATAAGCTATCCTGGTGTCCAGTTACATTTGTGTAGCTTACAAACTAACGGAGATAACTGCATTTCTGTAAATGGGGAGGGGATCTTTTTAAAATTCCCCCAAAATCAGGGATGATCCCATTTCTTTCAAAGTGGCCATGACTAAGGATCTCTTTAGAATCATAGAATCATAGAATAGCAGAGTTGGAAGGGGCCTAAAAGGCCATCGAGTCCAACCCCCTGCTCAATGAAGGAATCCACCCTACAGCATACTTGACAGATGGTTGTCCAGCTGCCTCTTGAAGGCCTCTAGTGTGGAGAGCCCACAACCTCCCTAGATAACCGGTTCCATTGTCATACTGCTGTAACAGTCAGGAAGTTTTTCCTGATGTCCAGCCGGAATCTGACTTCCTTTAACTTGAGCCCGTTATTCTGTGTCCTGCACTCTGGGAGGATCGAGAAGAAATCCTGGCCCTCCTCTGTGTGGCAACCTTTTAAGTATTTGAAGAGTGCTATCATGTCTCCCCTCAATCTTCTCTTCTCCAGGCTAAACATGCCCAGTTCTTTCAGTCTCTCCTCATAGGGCTTTGTTTCCAGACCCCTGATCATCCTGGTTGCCCTCTTCTGAACACGCTCCAGCTTGCCTGCATCCTTCTTGATGTGTGGTGCCCAGAACTGGACGCAATACTCTAGATGAGGCCTAACCAGGGCCGAATAGAGAGGAACCAGTACCTCCCGTGATTTGGAGGCTATACTTCTATTAATGCAGCCCAAAATAGCATTTGCCTTTCTTGCAGCCATATCGCACTGCTGGCTCATATGCAGCTTGCGATCTACAACAATTCCAAGATCTTTCTCGTTTGTAGTATTGCTGAGCCAAGTGTCCCCCATCTTGTAACTGTGCCTTTGGTTTCTATTCCCTAAATGTAGAACTCGGCATTTATCCCTATTAAATTTCATTCTGTTGTTTTCAGCCCAGCACTCCAGCCTATCAAGATCACTTTGAAGTTTGTTTCTGTCTTCCAGGATATTAGCTATCCCACCCAATTTTGTGTCATCTGCAAATTTGATCAGCGTTCCCTGCACCTCCTCGTCCAAATCATTAATAAAATTGTTGAAGAGCACTGGGCCCAGGACTGAGCCCTGTGGCACCCCACTCATTGCCTCTCCCCAGTTTGAGAAGGTTCCATTGATAAGTACCCTTTGAGTCCGATTCCAAGATCCTTCTCATTTGTAGTATTGCTGAGCCAAGTATCCTCCAAGCTATCCTGGTGCCCAGTTACATGTGTGTAGGTTACAAACTAACGGAGATAACTGCATTTCTGTAAATGGGGGGGAAATGTTTTTAAAAATTTCCCAAAAATTAGGGGATGATCCGATTTCCTTCAAAGTGGCCAGTCCTAAGGATCTATTTAGAAGCTATCATGGTGCCCATTTTCACGTTTCTAACTTGAAAACTAATAAAGTTATAGGCATTTTACATTTCCAGTGCAAGTCTATGGGGGAAAGCGGAGCTCCAGATCCGGATCCGCCGCAAAGCGGAGCGGAACAGAGGCAGATCGACCAGAATTGGAGCAGACCCAATGCAAAAGTTGCGGATCAGGAGCCAGAGCAGATCGGGGGTCCGTGCACAGCCCTAGTAGTGAAAGAACTCCAACCCATTTCAGCCCTCAGGTCCTTCTTCAGGGTTCTTTGTTGGAATGCAATGGCTATCATTTACTCCTGTGCTCGCACAATTGGTGGTGGTGAGGAGTTAATCCATATTGTGACTCTATCATGACGGCCAGTCAGGCTTTAATCCCCATAACTGCTATTTGCATAATGAGAATTGATCTCTTTGGAGTGAATAGCTCCTTTTTTCAATGCGAATTGCAGTTTCAGGGCCCCTGTCCAGATTGGGATCACACCAGGAGACAAAGCATGTATGCCCACATTCCACAATCTTGGCAGGTTCCCCAAACATGGAATTTATTTTTAAAAGCCAATCACACAATTTATAATTGTATGTTAGGTGTCTTGAATAGGTTAGCCCTGTGTGGATAAGAGGGAGCTAGGTGGACCAATTGTTTGATTTAGTATAACCCATTATCATTGGCTGTGATGTTCTGAAGCTTTATTAACATATACGCTTCTTTAGTCATATTCTTTATGAAAACATGAATACAAGAAAAATAACCACAAACAGTAAGAACAAAAACAATGTGCATAATATCTATCCATATACTTTCTCTGTGTGTGTGTGTGTGTGTGTAACTGCTAATATATAGCAGCAGTTAACAAAATATTTTGCCTACAGTGTAGATTATTCATTTCTCACAACACTTTGGACATTTGAATATACCGTGAGAAGCTTGATTTATCTCAACGCAAGAGAGATGGTACCAGTCCTGACATGCTCCCTTGCACAGAACCATGGTTTCCTTCTTGGGTTTCTTGCACAGATCACCCATTAAGCACAAAAACCAAGATGAAGTGTAATACTGTTGAATTGCTGAAGACAAGAACTGGATTGTATAGAATGTTCCTTTCGGTGATTTTCTAGAAACAGGACTATTGGATTGCTTAATTTCTCTCTGATTTATTTGCTTCTTTGTTCTCTGCTGTTGTCACTGCATTAAACTTGGCTGTGGAAGAAGTGATTTGTGCTTGAAAAGTTCATTTGCAATTCACTCCCGTACTAGTCACCATGTCTGCTGGGAAAGGGACAGGTGAGCCACTGCATAATACATGTGCAAAGAGACATACAAAAACACCACAGGTGCATGAATGGCCCATTCTGACCAATTGATGGGTGAAGAGGACTGCATCTCTATAAATGTTTGCAGCATGTCAGTGTACTTTGTGGCAATAGTATGTGTGGAATCAAGATACAAAACAATTCTCCACTTGAAGAAAACAATCATTAATATCCAATGAGATCTGTGTATGTTGGTGGGAATGAGCCAGATGTCCTTCGCCATAACGTCTGAGTTTATTCCAAAGTTATGTATACTAGTTGTATACCCATTTAATTCCAGAGTCTGCATAATAAACGGACTGAAGACAATCACTTCAACATCAGTATTTGAAACAGTCTGCGGATTTTTTCTAGTAATTAGGAAGCCCTCAATGACAGTGTCCACTAGCCAGTTTTGATTCATAAGAGACTTCATGTCTTCTAAATTGATAAACGGGTATCAGAGCATGGTTTTGGTGTAACATTTGAAGCTTTTTATATTTGTCCCATCTAGTAATATGCGTCTGGTGAGTTTGGTTGACTTACCTCATTTGGAAGCTGCCGTTATGGCCTGTTTTGCACAGTACAGACTTTGGCCAGGAAAGAGTATCGGCAATATTTGGAACTTTTTATATCTGTCCCATTTGGAAGCTGCCGTTACGGCCCGTTTTGCGCAATATGGACTTTTGCCCGGAACGGGTATCTGAACGTGGTTTAGGTGTGATATCTGGGTCTGTTTGGGGAAGCAAGTGAGATTGGAACAGGTGGGGGGGATGAGGCTGGGGCATCTGGGATGTAACAGAATTGTTAATTGTATTATGAGATAATTGTAGTCAGAAATGTTAAGCATAGAAACCTTGCCAGCCAGGCGCAGCACTGCCTCCCCCCCTCCCCTTAAAGTAGATGGCTGGAGTATTAGACTCACGGGGATGGGGGGGAAGAGTTGGGGGAGGGGAGGGGGGAAGGGAGGATGGTAGGAGTTAGAGTAAGGGGATTGGGGGTTATATTTTGGTGTTTGTGTTTTTTGTTTGTATGTAAATTTGAGTTTCAGAGCACAAGGGATCGAAAGAGACTCCAAAAGGGTGAATATGGATAAAAAGATAAAAGTATCAACACTCAATGTTAAAGATTTGGGGGCAGTCGTGAAAAGGAGGAGAATAGAACAAATGTTTAATAGAGAAGGATCTGATATTATAATGATGCAAGAAACACATCAAGGCTTTGATAATGTGAATATGATAAAATTAAAGTGGCTAGCTTATTATGAAAAGTCATTGGGGACTTCAAAAAAAATGGAGTGGCCACCTTGATCTCAAAAAAGAGTGGATTTATATTAGAAGACATAAAAAAGGATGAGAGTGGTAGATATCTTATGATAAAAGGTAAAATTGAAGGAAAGATATATACATTAATTAATGTTTATGCCCCAAACGAGAGACATAGAGAGTTTTTTATAAAATTATTTAAAGAAATAGAAGATTTCAAGGAGGGGTATGCTATTTTAGCTGGGGATTTTAATATGGTTATGGATAACAGACGGGACAGGTCGAACCCCACTAATGTTGAAAAGAGGAATAATATAACTATATTGAATAAATTAGTAAAAGAAAATGATTATTTGGATTCTTGGCGTTTACTCAACGAGGTTAAGCCTGGGTTTTCATATTTTTCCCCAGTTCATCATACATACTCCAGGATAGATTATATCTTTGTCTCAAAAGATTTGGCAACGAAGATTTGTAAAATGGAAATGGGGGTAATAAATGTAACTGATCACGCTTTGTTAAGTTTAGGATTTGCAGTCAAGAAGAATTACAAAGAGGCGTATAGATGGAAATTGAACGCAAAAATATTGAAATATAATAAAGTGGTAGAAAAAATTCAGAAGGAATTGTCAGAGTCATGGGAAATTAATGAAAAGGGAGGAACAGCCAGGTCAGTCGTTTGGGACACCATGAAGGCTGTAGTAAGAGGAATTTGTATTAGAGAAATGTGCAGTTTAAAAAGACAACAACATGCAGAGCAGGAGAAGCTAAAGACAAATTAGAAGTTTGGAGGAAGAATATTGGCAAGGTAAATAAATAAAAATTAGTAGAAATACAAGCTAAGAAGAAGCAATTAGAAAATTTAAATTTAGAGGAGGTTCAAAAAAATTTAATATATATGAAAAGGGAATATTTTGAAAATAGTAATAGGAATTCTAGATTGCTTGCCAGGCTCACACAAAAAGAAAAAGGGAGAAATGGGATAGAAGCATTGAAGGATAATAGAGGGAATTATTGTTATACAATGAAAGATAAAATAAAAAAATTTCAGAAATTTTATCAGGAATTATATAAGGGTAAAGAAATTCAACAAGAGAAGGTGGAGGAATATATTGGAAGGTATATAAAGAAGGGAATAAAAACAGTACATAAAGAGCAAATGGAGAAGGTAATAACTCAAAGAGAAGTTGAAGATGTAATTGATAATTTGAAAGTGGGTAAATCACCGGGAGCAGATGGGTTAGGATCAGAATATTATAAAGTTTTTAAAGAGTTTTTAGTTCCGAAATTAGTGAAACTTTATAATGCTATATTATTAGGAGATAAGATACCAGAATCATGGGAACATTCATTGATAATATTAATTCCAAAACCAGATAAAGATTTGACTATCCCTGATTCATATAGACCTATTTCATTAATAAATCAGGATGCCAAAATTTTCTCATCTATTATGGCTAAACGGTTAAATAAATTTATATCAGAATATATAGGAGAGGATCAATGCGGATTTGTGGCAGGAAGGCAGATGCATAGTTTAGTGGGGAGAGTTTTAAATGCAATAAATGCAATAAAAAAGTCAAATACCAAGGCAGGAATTTTGGCATTGGATATTTTTAAGGCTTTTGATTGTGTGAGCTGGCAGGCAATAAAGATTATTGTAGATAAAATGGGATTTGGAAATAAATTTAAAAATATAATAGAACAGTTATATTCCCCAAATACAGCTGTAGTGGTGGTAAACGACGGACTCACTGAAAAGATACGACTAGCCAGAGGTACAAGACAAAGATGTCCGCTCTCGCCGGTCCTGTTTGTAATGGTTATGGAAGTATTGGCGAATGTATTAAGGGATGATGGAGAAATAGAAGGAATTGGAGAGGTAAGGGAAATAAAGTTGAATATGTTTGCGGATGATACCTTATTGACTATTAAGAACCCAATAAGAAAAATAGATAGAATTAAATATCAATTGAGAGAATTTGAAGAAGTTACAGGGTTAAGAATAAATTGGTCTAAATCAGAGATGATGTTGTTTAATTATACTAAGAAGGAAGAAAAGGAATGGGAACATAAGGGAATAGAAATTAGAGTTAAGGAGGAGATTAAATATTTAGGAATTAAACTTACAAAAAACCTAGAGAATTTAGAAAAGGAGAATTTAATGAGGTTAAAGAAAGAGGTATTACAAAAATTGGAAAAATATAAAAGATTAAATTTATCTTGGTTCGGAAGAATAGCACTAATAAAAATGAAGATTTTAGCTAAAATTAATTTTGTGTTTAGGATGTTACCAATAAAAATCTCTGAAATTGAGATAAAAAGTTGGCAAAATATTATTAATAAATTTTGTAACGGAGAAAAGAAAGCGAGGGTAAATAAGAATAATTGGTATTTAAGCCAAAAAAAGGGTGGATTGGGTCTCCCAAATATAAAATTATACTATGTAGCAAATAGATTAAGACATATTGTAGAAGCAATTATAGGAGTAGGAGATTTACATTGGATGGAGTATAAAATTACAAGTAATGTAGAGATGAGTTTGGAAAATGTCTTTTTTAAGGAAGGAGGGAGAAAGTGGGTTGGAAGTATAGATAATCCACTCCTGAGGACTCAATGGGAAATTTGGAGTAAATTTAAAGGGAAGCTGCTTCCGAGCAACTCTCCCTTATCACCGGTAATAATGTTAAAGAATTTCCCAGAGGATCTGAAGGGTAGATTATGTAAAATATTAAAAGAGAAAAATAGAATGAAATTAAAGGATTGGTTAAGAGATATAAAAACAAGGGAAGATATGGAAAATTTGTTAAAGGAGAAAAAATTATCCTGGTTAGAGTATGGGCAATTAGAACAATGGAATAAAAAGTGGATTAAGGATAATAGAGTTTGTAGAGAGATGACGAAGTTTGAAGAGTTAATAGTAAATTAGGAAAAAGGTAAAGGAGGAAGTAGAGTTTTAAAAGGGTTAATGAGCGAAATATACAAAATATTGTTAGAAAAGGAGTTAAGGGATAGCTCAGGGAAAATGGTATGGGAGACAGATTTGAAGGTACAAATAGGGCGACAGAGCTGGGAGGGACTGTGGAAACAGAGAGTGTTGAGAAGTATGTCAGTGAGAATAAAGGATAATTATTTTAAAATTTTGTGGAGGTGGTACCTAACCCCGATTAGATTGAATAAGATAAATGAGCAATATTCAGCAAATTGTTGGAGAGGTTGTGGGGAAATAGGAACGTATTTACATATGTGGTGGCAATGCAAATATGTACAAAGATTATGGAAGATGGTGTTTTTAGAAATTGAAGAAATAGTGGGAATGAAAATAGAACAAACACCAAAGATTGCATTACTGTCGCTATTTGAAGATTTAAAATGTGGGAAAGAAATTAAAGAGTTGATATCGAGTTTGCTGACTGCAGCACGATTGATGGTAGCTAGGAACTGGAAGATTCAAGGGGAATATTCTATTGAAGAATGGTATAAAGAAGTATGGGATATAGCTATTAATGATAAACTGACTTGTAATAAGTGGAGAAAAGGCATAATTAAAATAAATGAGTTTGAAGGAATCTGGAAACAGTTCCTAATATTTGTGTTTACTAAGGGAAGTGGGAAACTACCAGCAGAAGAAACGATAAGATTTTGGAATCAGGAATAGATCCCGAGGTGGGGGGTGCACTTTTATGTTAAGAATGATTATGCTGTGGTATGATATTTTATAGTTAATATCTATTCAACATATATGTATTCAATATCTATTTAGAAATTTTATATTTTAAAAATTAAAAAAAAAAAAAGGTGTGATATCTGGAACTTTTTACATCTGTCTCACCTAGTAATGTGAGTCCGGTGAGTTTGGTTGACTTACCTTATTTGGAAGCTGCTGTTACGGCCCGTTTTGCACAGTACGGACTTTGGCCAGGAACGGGCATCTGAACGTGGTTTAGGTGCAATATTTGGAACTTTTTACATCTGTCTCACCTAGTAATGTGTGTCAGGTGAGTTTGGTTGACTTACCTCATTTGGAAGCTGCTGTTATGGCCCGTTTTGCGCAATACGGACTTTGGCCCGGAACGGGTATCAGAGCGCGGTTTTGGGGCAATATTTAGAACTTATTATATCAGGGCTGGTGCCAGACTATTTTGCGCCCTAGGCAAGGTGAGCTACTTGCACACACACACACACACACACACACACACACACACAATTTGCCAACTTCGATTTTTAAGAACAGATATTGTTCTTCTTGCCTAATTTTCTGCTGGTTAATAGTATCAATTGTTTTTCCTTTAGATAAGCACAATTGAAGTTCACGCCATGCCTGAAAGTTTTCTAAATGGCCAGCAAAGCTGTCAAAAGCCACTAGTAGCTCCTCCTAGTTTGCAGATGAGGAACACTGAGGCAGAGAGAGAAGCAGCTCACTCACAGACAGACAACAGGGAGTTGGGAAGCTTCAAGACCTACTGCAAATCACCCAGTATATCCCGATCTTGCACACCTCCCTCTGTTGTATGTCTTCAAGAACTGAAGAAGGTCAGAGCAGCAGGTAGAACACGTGCGTGTGTACCCATATCCTGCCTGTTGCCCGATTCCTCCACGCCACTGGTTTGCCCCAACCAGGGACCTATCTGGTCAATAGGGAAGACTCCTGATGCAACTGGCCGGAGCGTCACCGCTGTGCCTGCGCCCCACCCTTCACACGAGGAAACTGCTGCCGAGCACGTCCTTGTGCTTGGAAGCTGCTCCTCGAAAAGTAAAACGTGCAAACCCATGCTGCTGCCAAAGGTCGAGAGCGCTCCCTGCTCATTGCAGTTGCTACTGCTCTGGTGAAAGTGTGTGTGCGCGCGCACACGGCTGCCCATTGCCACCGTGGCCTCACCTCGCCTCCCTCTCCATTGAGTGTTTGTGAGATGTTGGGAGGCTGCACGTGGCAGCCACTGCTGCCTCTTCTTTCCTCCTCATGTTCTGTTGGGTGTCAGAGCACTTCCACGCCACTCAACAGCTGCGCAAACAAGAAGGCAGCCAACAATCACAAATTAAATTAAATTAAATTTTGTGATATTTATATCTTGCTAAATATAACAAGAATCCCTAAAACCCAATGCAAACACGAATAAGACAAATACATCAAAAGTCAAGTTAAAATAAACCAACCATGTTTTACTCGGAAGTAAGGCCCACTGTGTTCAGGGAGTGGGGGGGACTGCCTCCCAGGGGAATGTGCTTAGGATGGCCACGGGCTCTGCACCACCAGATGGGACCCTTGCCCCGTGGGCAGGATTTCCAGGGGGGCTTTTGGTCGGAGAGCCACCCTGCAGAGGCCAGCCTGGAAAGGGCTGAGGAGAGAGATATCCTTGGCTGGGGATCCTGATCCTGCATGCTGTTGCTTCCCCAGCTGAGGAAGAGCCGGAAGACGGGGCTGGGTGGGTCAGCCTTTCTCGGGAATCCACATCCCCCTCCCTCCGAAGGGATCTCCACTTACCTACACCCAGGGCAATGAGCAGGAAGCCGAGCAAGCAAAGAGACACCAGTGGGCAGCCTTGGGAAACCATTGGCTGGGGGGGGGGAGCCTCTCTCGCCAAGCAGAAGACTCAAAAATAGGGAGGGGGAATCTCTCTCTCTCTCTTGATTTCTCTGCCTGTGGATCTCGAATCCCAGGCAGCCTGTGCCTGGCAGCGCTGGTGGGCAGGGTTGCGTCCAGGCAGCGCTGCTGCCACACACACCAGTGCACTGCCTGCGCCCCCCTGGGTCAGCACTCTAGGCGACCACCTTGTTTGCCTAGCAGTAGCACCGGCCCTGGGCTCACCTAGTAATGTGTGTCTGGTGAGTTTGGTTAACATACCTCACTTGGAAGCTGCTGTTCCAGCCCGTTTTGCGCAATATGCACTATGCGCATAACAGGTATCGGAACGCAGTTTCTTTGGACATTATGTGGCTTATTGCATCCCTGCCATGGAGTTATGTGTGACTGGTGAGTTTGGTTGATATCGCTCGTTCAAAAGTGGCCGTTCCGGCCATCCCATTCTGTTCCAGATGTTGATTTGGGAGTTCTGGGGTTAATAGTGGTATAATATTGCAATGGTTTTAGTCCTAAAATATTGTTCCCAAGTGTTGCTAACACATGCCACTGCTTTTGGTGTTTTTTTTTTTAATATTATGGGGTCGTTCCAGCCTGTTCCGTTCTGTTCTGGGTTTTACACCGTCCTGATAAATCCTATAAATCTCTAATCAGAAGTAAGTGCCACTGATCTTACTGTAAAAGGAATTAATAACCTATATTTTCAGTTAGAATAAACCAGGTCCTCTGCAACATCCTAGAGCAGCAATGAGTATGCTAAAGGTACAGAGTTTAATTATTACACAGTATGGGTAGAGGCAGAGAGTTTGAGAAGGAAGGAATGCCAGATGCAAATATGCCATAGGCCAAAGTTAATCTACTGCAAGAGGCCCCATTTTTGCTCCCAAACTTTGCCCCCTCCCCATGGGCCTCTCTAAGATATGCCCACACTGAAAAAAAATACCAGCAGTTTGGACCTGTTTTGCCATTGAATTCAACCTTGGCATCGAAAGGAAAAAATGACATCCAGAGCACTACAAGGGTCACATTTAGCTTGTTTGCAAACTAAATTTGACTGTTTTAGCACTACATAGCTGCTACAGAATGCTTCAAATGTCAAACATAGCTTGTAAACAAGTTACATTTGACCCCTGGAGATCTATGGATGCCTCGTGATGCCAGCCACCGCCATGGCGGTTTGATTTGCCACAGCACAGCCCACATGACAATTACCAAGCCCTATTACTTCATCCTGGGATCATGCAAAGAGATAGACAGGCAGCTAGGTAACTCCAAGAAGGAAAGAAGAAACATCCTCATGAAGCTGGCACAGTTCTTGTATTAGTGTGGTAAGTCTCTTGCAAGTCTGCTTTTAGCGTAAGAGCAGCGATTGGGCCCGTCTAGACAATCTGGCTTGGCCCCTGAACTGAGAACGTGCTTAAGAACTTTCTCTTGAGGAACTCCAGCGTACTTCCCCTCGGGCAGCCCTCATTGGCCTGTGCCCGGACTCTTCCTCTGTAGGGAGGGTGGCGTGGGCTGAACTGAGGTGCATGGGTGTGTCTCTGTCCCTTCCCCCAGGGAGGGCGGTCCCTGCCTAGCCAAGTGAAAAGCCGTGTGAGCAAAGCAGAACGCTGGCAGCAAATCTCCTCGGAGCTCCGGCCATGCCATCCTACTCCGTGACGGTGGCGACGGGCAGTCAGTGGTTCGCAGGTACCGATGACTACATCTACATCAGCTTGGTGGGCTCAGCCGGCACGAGCGAGAGACACCTGCTCGACAAGCCCTTCTACAACGACTTCGAGCGGGGCGCTGTGAGTGATCCAGGGAGAAGGGAGGGCTTTTGAATCTCTCGCTCTGCACTGAGTTATTTGAGCATGCCTGAAAGAGAAACCACTGAACATTTATCTTCTCAGCCCCTCGCGCAGCAATAGGAGTTCCCCTTTTTTGTAATTCCTCATTAATGCTAGCTTCCTATTTAGTTCCATCTTTTTGTGACCTTTTTACATGCCCCAAATTGATGCATTTGTTCTTCCCCCACTTCCTCTCCTTTGCTCAGGATAGGGAGGGGCTAACCCTCACCCGCTGCATTTAGGCCTGAAAAAAATCCTCGATAGAGGATTTCAATAGAGGCTTTTAAAAAGCCTAATTCAATGTCAGTAGAGGCTTTTAAAAAGCCTAATTATAGTATGGGGACGTTGGGGGGGGGGGGGGGCTGCTGGAGTGTGAAACACTAATTCTTTCTCCACAACCCTGAATCCCCCAAAATACAGTCTTTCCCCCAAGTCTCATTGAAGCACAGGGGGCATTTGGTCGGGGGTGCTTCTGATGAGGGAAGGGCTAGCCCTCCCTTTCCCAATGCTGTGACACTTCTCCCTCCACAAAAATCATCCCCCCAGTCAGATTTCAGTGGAAGAGGGGTGATGAGTGTGTATGCATGGGAGTGAATGGAGTCTGGACAATCATTTTGGGGCTGCATAACAGCAGTGGGATGTCCCTGTTCACTTTGGGGTATGGCTCATGCCACTGTTAACATGCTTCCCCTGACATATTTGCCCAGAAGCAATTTGGCCCTTGGGCTGAAAAAAGGGTCTTGCTATTTACTGTGTTATCTGTACAGCACCATGTACACTGATGGTGCTATATAAATAAATAAATAAATAAATAATAATAATAATCAATGTGATAAACCACCTGACTTGCAATGATAGGAGTTGTAGTTCAACACCGTTGGAGGGCACCAGGTTGGGGAAGGGCTGCTCTAAAAAAAAACAAAAAAGAGAAGTAGGTGGCCCTAAGTTGTTTGTCATCAGTTTTCCACAGCCCCACAGTCATCTCTGCATATCATGGTTGCATAACCTGTCCTCATGGTTTATCTGCTTTAGGAGAATGAGAATTTTACTTGCATTTTCTGTCTCTGAGCCTTAACTCCCAATTTCCCACTTTTTGGTGCTTGGTTGAAGACTATAGAGCCTCAATGTTGTTTTGTAAACCGTAGGGTTTTTATTTAATGAATTTCATGGCTTTGTGTAACAGATGACTGAATATTATACAGTTGACAACCAAGCCAGCGTCAGCCAGGATTGTTACACCATGTTGACATGGTGTAATATAAAATCAAAGCTAGTGTTATGTGTTGAACTCACTTTTCAGATTAATAAATGAGCCCCAGAAGTTATGCTCTGATGATACTCATTTGAACTTTTCAATCGCCAGTGTCCAGAGATGAAAGCTTTTTAAGACTCCCTCATGAAAAGGAAGCATTTCATGTTTTGTGTCTGTATTTGGAGACAACTTGAAAAGTTGTTCTACTGGAATTAAAAATCCCTGTTTAATTCTGGAAGCACACAAGATGCTACAGGAAAATATCCTATATTAGAATAAGTTACAGTTTGCTATGTTAATTAATATAGCTCATTTTATGCTATATGCTTTTTCTTCCTGTTTGGATCTAAAATTAGTACATTGTGGTCAAGTTTCAAGCCTGCACAAGCTGCATTTCCATCCATGGATATTTACTCAAAAGTAAGTCCCATGGAACTCTGTGAACTCTATGCAATGCAAAGTTAGCTGTGACTAAAGAAATTTAGGGTTTAGATAGAAAAAAACCATTTTTTAGGCAGAATGGCTGGCTGGGAAATACTGGGAGTTGTAGGGAGTTGTCTAAATATGGGTAGGATAGCACCTTTAGTTGTACCAAAACCATTGAAGTCTATTGGCTTAGACAGAATTAACTGCACCAGATTGCACCCCGTGCAATATATTGTTTTGTGTGAAATATCAAACTGCAATGTCACAATCTCCTTAACAAATCTGACAAATTTAAGTTGTAACAACTATGGTGATCATATGGAAAAGAGGACAGGGCTTCTGTTTCTTAAACAGTTGTATAGAAAAGGGAATTTTAGCAGGTGTCATTTTTATGCATGCTGCACCTGGTGAAATTTCCTCTTCACCACAACAGTTAAAACTGCAGGAGCCCTGCCCTCTTTTGTATCTGGTCACTCTAGGACTCATCTCATCTCAAAAGGGAGGCAAGAACCAAGCAGTCTGCTTCCAGACTTCAGCAGCAAAAATCTCTGCCCTCAAGGAAAGACAGGCATGCTTATGAACTAAAATTTCACTCCCATTCAATTCCATAGCTTCCTTGTAGTAGGGTCTGGTCTTGCTGAGGGGATTGCTTGTCCATGTACACACACACACACACACACACACACACACACGGAATAGATGCTCATGTGCATCCTTTGTCCCAATGACGCTGTGAGGTAGGAGAGTCTGAGTGGCCACAGTAGTAAATGTTTTTCCTTTTGTATTGTGACATAGGATGCAATCCTAGGCACATTTAGATAGAAACAAGTCCTACAACCCACAGCATTCCCCACCCAGCATGGCTGACTTGGAAGTTGTAAAACTTATTTCTGTCTAAACATGCCTAGGACTGTATCATTATTTTTCCTCAGCCCTCCCTATTCCCAATCAGCAACCTAAGTTTTATTTAGGTTTTTACTAGAATAGCTTTCTACATACAATAAACTACACCCAAACACGAAAATCCATGACAAACGACACCTTTTACACTAAATAACACATATGTTTTCTAAGTAACTTGCCACTCAAGAATCTAGCACTAAAATTTGTAATTTTTACTACATTAAGATTAAAAAATCCATTTAAATCAAGTGCAGACAACCTGCCATTTTTCATATAAGCATTTGAGAATCCACATAGCAACACATAACACTCAGATCAGTCATTATCAAATGTTGCTGCTTATCTCACATTAGCTTGGTTCACCTAACATGGTGAACCATGGTGATGAGCTATGCTGTGTGGCTCATGATGATGGCCTAGTGTGTCGTGGGTGAGGCATTTTTTCCCACCCATGATAGGTTAATTTCATTTCATATGGCCATATGAAAAGGAGGACAGGGCTCCTGTATCTTTAACAGTTGTATAGAAAAGAGAAGTTCATGCATGCAGCACCTGGTGAAATTCCATCTTTATCATGACAGTTAAAGCTGCAGGAGCCCTGCCCACATTTATATCTGGTCACTCTAGCTATACTCCTGCAGTTTTAACTGTTGTGATGAAGACGGAATTTCACCAGGTGCTGCATGCATACAAATGATACCTGCTGAAATACCCTTTTCTATGCAACTGTTAAAGATACAGCAGCCTTGTCCTCCTTTCTTTATGGTCACCCTAATTGCCCTAAATAATCCACCCAGACAACCCCTACTGTATTGATTCTGTGGGTGACATATTTGAGCCACTTACCCCTTGCAGGTGTTAAAAATGCATGACAAGCTAGCTCATTATGGGCACATATTGTGTAAACCCAACCCATTCTTGGGGGCTGTGATGAAACAGTACAGCAGATGTCCCCTCCCATCCTTTGCACACATGCCAGTGAAGAAGGGAAGCACTTAGGGACACTCTGTGTATTTTGAAATTGGTAGGACTTGCTTCTGAGTAAGCATGCATTATTAGCCCAACACTAAAACCTTAGCATTGCATTCTAAACCAACATAAGTGTCCCATTCTTAATGAGGAAGGTCTTTTACCTAAGCATTGGATTACAGACTTTTACAAAAGAAAGAGTGTAGGTGGAAGCTTTATTTCTATGGGATGGAAATGATGCAGGGGATACATTAGCTTTCCTTTTGCTTTCAGCACTTGGTGGGGGGATCTTCCTTAACTACAACCAACCCCAGGCAGTCAAAAAAAACAAGTGGCTACTCCTATATCTTGACAAAACCACATGTCCTAGCCATGGCAAAATAGAGGAGCACTGTTTGGGGCTCAAGTGCTTTCCCAACTTTTAAAGTTTTTTTTTAAATTCGTAATGCTTTTCTTTCATGATAAGACTCCCCAACCCCAAACCTCTCCCTACACACACAAACACATATCTTCCTTCCCAGTTATCAACATTAAAACCCATCATAGCTAATAAGAGCCCAAGCAGCTTAAACCCTTCACTCACAAAAAGCCATGGTCCCTAAATACACAGAGCTCGTAGACAAAATCCACACACTCCTTCAGATTAGTGCATGGAAGCGAGACTCATTGCATTCAATAGAATTTACTTCTGAGTAGACATGTCTTGCATTGAATTGAAAATCAAGCAGCAGCAATGATCAAATGAAGTATAAAAGAACACACACAAAGGAAGTAAGTTGTTATTTGTAGGATTATTGTGCTTGAAAGGAGAGGAAACTCTCCCCCTTGCCAAGGTTCCAGGCAGTTTTACAATCCCCTACACTCTTACCTGGGAGTAAGGCCATTACACTCAATGGAACTTACTTCTGAGAGGACATGTCTATGCTTTAGGAGGCAGCCATTTTCTTTCCTTCAATATTCCAATCTACCTGAGGTAGGAGGGAGGGGGGAGAGAACGCTACTGAGCATGTGTCACACTATGAATTAAGATGGCATCCCTATAGGTTATAATGGGGCGAACAAATATTAATTAAAAATCAACCAAAGGGATTTTTTTAAAAAAGCTATTCTATCAAGCAGAAGATCAAAAGAAATGGAAATCATCAAGATTTCAATTAGGCAAGTGCTAATTTCACCAGAAAACATGGATAAAATAATCGCCAGTGCAAATCTTAAGAACCATTTTGATTGGGAGATTTTTTTCCCCTTTTCTAATTAAAATTGCCCTCCTTCCCTCAACCTTTCACCAATCTTCTTTAAATTTTCAGGGTATGTAAAACCAACATTTCTTTCTGGCACATATAAATTTCAGGAAGATTGGTGAAACATTTTCAATTTTATGAATGATAGAATGACACCCCTCTCATTACCCCTTTATAATGTTTTTTTTACTGTCTGACCTCCTGTGCCTCTTTAAATAAACAAACACACTGACCATATCATCATGAAGTGGAATATTAGTGTGGTATACTGTTTCTAACGACCATCATTACACATCAGGAGAAAAGACTACCAATTATTTACCACTGATATAATTAAGCCCCAAACAATTATTTGACACTCATCTCTGCAGATGGAAATTCCATAGTGTCTGCAACTGTGCTTTTAAGAGCAGAATGAGATGCAGACATTAGTAGACGATTATAGTTCCAGGAGTAGAACAGAAGTTGGGCTCCACTCCCAACACTGAACCCCACAATTGTTTATGTTTATCCTTTTGCAGGTGGCCATGCTAAATGCATTGTTGTCCAGGAGGTGGAGCTAGCAGTACAGCAAAGTTCTAATCATCCTTCTACTCCTGTGACCCTCTTGATACATATATGGTTTATCTCCATGTTGTGAACAGCTTTACCTGCTGATTTCTTTAGATCAAACTGCTGTTAAAGACACAGAAGTAGGCCAGGCTGAGGTGGTGTTTGTTCTTAGTTGGCAACTCTAGGTTCTGGAAAGGCATAGAGTCCCTAGTAGTATTTACTCTGAGGTAATTACAGAGATGCACATCCACCCACCAATGTTCACAAGTTACCTTCACTCTAGTTCATAGCTTCCTGTCTCCCACATGACAATAAATATTAATGATGCTACATATACTCTATACTCTCTTGTACTGACTCTATCACCACAACATTTTAATTCTTCCGAAGCCATTCAAATTTGTGTTGGAATTTTTAAATTCTGGAAGTTTTTGCATGTCTGAGAACAACAGTTACGAAAGGTCTGAAGGGACATTTACTTCATAGTTTTGATTGTTGTCATGTTGACCATTAGAAGCATGCCTCTGGCCATGGGGCACAAGAAGCTTGATGGGAAAACCAGAATTGTGGAGATGTGCTGAAGTAAATTGTAACTGCTTGAATTTCCCATAGCACCACAAATATGAGTAACTATGTGTGAGGATAGTCAGACCAGGGCATGATCTACACTACTGCTTTAAAGCGCTTTATAAAAGTTTTGACAACTGTTGGGGCCCAGGACACACTCCATATACAATTGTCAAAATTGTTATAAAGCGCTTTAAAGCAGTAGTGTAGATCCGGCCCAGGATTTATTTACCCCGCGAGTGCAAAAGCTTAGTGAATATGTTTTGTTTATATACGACATAAGAGTCTCAGAAAAGTGAGTCTTACAAAATTCCAGTGGGGGGGGGGGGTTTGCCACATATGGCTGCCACTCTATTATGTAGTTGCCACATTGAAATATGCATGACTTCCCACTCGTTTATGCTAGGGAGATGATTTTTTTCTGAAATGTTTCAAAGTTAATGACAAATACTTTTTGTAATTACACATTGTTGTTAACTCCATTAGTTTTTGAAATAATTTTATTTGAACATATAAAATCAGTGTTCACATTCGTTATGTGTGATGTTTAACCATGATTTACTCAAAAACTATACAACGTTCGAAAGAATTCTCAAGAACAAAAAAGTTGCAATTTTTAATGAGGATTAAGAAAATGTATAATAACATGGGGTCTGGCTCTGGGACTAGCAGTGTAGATGCAGTAGAACTGTGTTCTAGCAGTTGGGTGAATGAGAGAGGGGAGGTTGCATCCTTTAGTGTAGGAGAGGGGCTTATATAGGTCCTGAACCTGAAGTAGTATTATGGGAATATTTGGTGTGCTCCCTTTGTAAACTGTGCCATACCCCAAGAATCTTTGTTTTCTTGCATCAGACTAGTATTACTACTCTTCCAAAATTAAGCTGGACAAGCATCTGTCAGGGATGCTTTAGGGTGGATTCCTGCATTGAGCAGGGGGTTGGACTCGATGGCCTTGTAGGCCCCTTCCAACTCTGCTATTCTATGATTCTATGATTAATATGTTGTATACACATTCTGTATGCATTCTTTTCTGGTTTGGCCCACAAATGCAAAGGCAAGAAAAAAATAGTGTGTGTGTGGGGGCGTAGCAGCTGGAGGGAAGGTTTAAACCTTCTATACCCACACACAGGGATCACAATCCGTATCAGTGGTCCACACACTTACTTCTAATAGTGTGGTTCATCTGTACACTCCGTGTTTAATGTATTGTGCCTTTTAGCCCATAGTTCTGCTTCTTTGTCTTCTTTTGTTCCTGTTACTGTACAGATAATTTCCTGAATCTTATTGCACAATATCCCAGTAACCCCATCACAATTAATTTACTTTCTTTTCCAGTGAACAATGTTTAAATGTTTTGAAAATCAGCACTTTGCAGTTCAGTAGAAAAGTTTTATTTATTTTTCAGACTAAAATTATTTCAGAGTGTTTCCAGGTGAGGCTTTTATTGCCTTGCCTTATTTATGGAACTTTACAGGTACGGTGGAATTCAGATGACATGTTTTCCTACCACTACTTCAGCTGTTTTCCTTACCACAGAAAATCTGTTAAGGAATGGAATTGCTGCCAAGCCTGCTAACTGGAAGCATGAGTCCTCAGGCTGTAAGCTCCCTTAGTTTTGTTGTTTATTCGTTCAGTCGCTTCCAACTCTTCGTGACTTACCAGAGTAATCTTGTCACCTGAAATTATTACTCCCTCTGTTTAGCTATACTATTATTTCTGTGTGGTAAGAGCTGATTATTTCTTAATATAGGTTTGTTTTGTGCCCAGCAAAGTATATCTCTATTTGAGATATTGTAACTCTAGTAGCAATAATTAAATTTCTTATGCTTCAGAAATGCTACACATGAACCAAAGCATATAATATTTTCTAAGTGAGAAAAGGATTTTGGCAAAAAGATGGAGAATTACAGTGCCGACTGTCTAGGACTGGGTTTGGTTGAAATGATAACCCATGACGGGTTAATTAAACCATCATGGATTATTGTGTTGTGGGTTTAAATACTGCCACCATACAATAGCTTATTTGGCCAAAGCAGCCCACTCTGATAACCCACAGTCTACAGAGTGGGTTATTTAACCCATCATGGGTTATTGTGTCATATGGTGGGCTCAGTGGGTTATTTTAGCTAGCTACAGAACTGCAGCAAGAGCAGTCGAAACAGCTGCTGCTCTGCTGTTTGCCGGCTTAATGATTAGGAACATGTTAAAGGGACCTAACCAACAGTGTAGTGGGGCTGTTTACCACCTTCTGGTCAGTTTGGGGTATATGTGATTGTGAGGGAACTGGCTGTCATTTCGGTTATGACCTTACCTCGGAGTAAATGAAGCCGTGCTCTTTGCGCATGCCTGAGATCCGAAGCAGACATTCCTGCCTAACAGGTTTGAACAGGTTCTGCCATGCTGCCCATAGGTGCGCACGCAATTCCTTTGTGTAAGAATGTGTGCGCGCGCACATTCCCTTTGTACGAAGGGCGGGCGTTTCCTTTGTATGTGGGGCGTGTATAAAAAGCCCCTCCTCCCAGTCCCCGGGGTAGCCGCCCGTGGACTCATCCTGTGCTGCTGTTTCGCTAGCGAATAAAGCTATCTGTTTGGACAAGAACTTTGGTGTGGACTCAAGTTTCTCCGTGTGGGCTCCAGTTTTTCCGTAACATTCCTGGCGCCCAACGTGGGGCTGCTTCCTTCAACAAGGAAACCTCACGGAGTACTGGACAGCCTGTCAGGGAGATTTCCCCCACTCCAGCTTGCCTCCTCGCAGCTCCCCCCCCAGGCGTCCGCCGACACTCATCGGGAGTGCGCCGTCAGCTTGCCTTCGGCTTCGCTGATGCCTGGTGATCTGGGGACGGACCGACCTGAGGGGGCGGCGTGGACGCAGCTGAACCTCTGCGGAAGTTTTGCTACAGATACCTTTCTAACCGGCGCCGGAGCTTCAGACAGGCGAGTAACAATGGGCTCTCTGTAATCTGTTTCTGTTCTGTTCAGCCAGCTCCCAGGAGCTGAAGGAGGGGCTGGATCAACCCCTCAGAAGCCGGAAGGTTTCTCTGATTTCTGTTTCTCTGCTGGGCTGGATTTGGGGAGGAAGGGTGTTGTCTGTGTAATTGGCGTATGAATGGCTGCCTGATTCTCATTTTTGACCGTTGGATCCATCAGTCCTCTGGCTCCATCTGGTGCCTGGAAATTCCGGCAACGTGAGCTGGCAGTGTGTGATTGTGAACCTATTGTTCCACCAACTGACTCCCCCATTACCGATAGCCAGTTGGTTCCCTGTCTACCCACCTGATTTGTCTGTCTGTCTGGTGAGTTTAGAAAGTTAGGATGGGGGGAGGTTCTTCCACTCCATTAGATTCATGGTAGAGCTTTTTTGCAGAAGTTTTTTTTTGACACTACCCAGTGTAATGTACAAAGGCGAAGAAAGATAAAAGAATCCAGCCCCACCGCCTGAGGCAGCTCACTTACAGTGCTTCAAAGGACAAACCAATCATACCTTGTCCTCAGGAAGAACTGCCGCCGCCTTATGTTTCGCCTACGGCGCCCCAGATGAGGCCCCCACCAACGGTGCCCACTGTTCCAGTTCCGCTACTACAGAAAAGTTGGTGTTGTGTTAAAGTGAAAAAAAAAAAAAAAGAATTGTCAGTTTGTGTTTTCCACCCGGCCCAAGTGAAAGAATTTGCGGCTAGATTGCATCCCCCTTGCAGCCTCCTTTTCCCTAGTGTTTTTTTGCTTCTCCTATGCTTAGCAGCTAGAGATAAGCAGTTTTGTTTTCAGTGAAAGTTTTGTTTTCAGTGAAAGTAGTCCAAAGATTTTGAAGACTTTCTGTATTTTGTCTTTCACTAACCTCAGATAATTAGAAAATGTAGAACCCCATTTTCACGGAAGAAATGTCTTCCATAGCTTTGAAGATTCACTGCCTGAGTTAAAAAGCTCCTTGTAAGCACAAATAGTTTTGCCAACCATTTTGCCAAGATGGGAGAAAGAAAAAGTATGTTGCTAAATGTCAGAAGTATGTAAAGTATGTGAATAGAAGAGGTGAAGAAGATAAGAAGTTGAAACATAGGGGGGGGGGGAAAGAAAGAAAAAGGAAAGTGTTTGAAAGTTAGTGTACGTGGCATGGTTTTTGACCAGAAGGAAAAGGGGGGTAAAAGAGCCCTGCCTTGAAAAAGTTAGTGAATGGACAATCTTGCGTCCTCTGCTGACGAAGATTAGAAATACTGAATTGCTATATTTTTGTGTGTGTTTTGAACGTTGTGTTCTGAAAATTGCCCAGAGGCTCTTTTCTTTTTGGGGCAGAGATATTCTAACTAAGTTGTGGGCCCAAATTTCCTTTGGCCTAATAGAACTTTTGAAATGCTTTGAGCCCTGAATGCAACTACAATTGAAGTCTAAAAGCACCCCTGTGTTCTTGCATCAGTATCCTTTGAAATTAGAAGCCAGAAGAAGAATACAGCTATTGCTTTTTAAAAATGGACTTGTGAAATGATTAAAGCAATTAAAAACTCCACTTGCATTACTGTGTTTGCACTACCAGCCTCAAGTGTGCTGTGCCAAAAACGTGGCACAGACCAGTGGAGTACAGTAGAAGAAGCTGACACCTGAACCCTGCCTACCAGTCCAGATACGAGATCAACCTCCTCGTGGACCCAAGGCTTGCCTCATTGAATCCTGCCACGTTGATACCTGAACTACAAAGAAGAAGTTCCAGAGCATGAATGCCTTGAAGTCTTGCAACTTGGCACCAAACCTCGCCCAGACCTATATGATGACCTCGAGTTGTTTACTGATGGATCCAGCTACAATTGTACAACAAGCAGCTGAACTCATAGTATGCACAGAAGCCCTGATGCTTGTTTCAGGCAAAAGACTATATTTACTGATTCAAAATATCACATGGACAGATTTGGAAAGAAAGAAGATTTGTGACTGCCCATGGAGCAGTGACCCATGGAGAATTAACAGTTGATCTGTTAGAAGCCCTGATGTTGCCAAAAGAATTGGCTAATTTGTCTACAAACAGCTGCCATAATTGGAGCTGGCCCATTTCTCAGTATTTGAATCCACCTTATGAAAAAGAAGACTTCGAATTAGCACAATAACTCAAAGTTTTCAAGAACCCAGAAAGATGGGATTTGTTACCCCTGATGTGCCAAGAATCATCATGACCTCCCTGTTTAAAGATCAGGTGTTTAATGACTGAAAGACTTTTTGAGAACCATGATCAATAAATGCTCAGTGAATTGTTTTTACTGGCTTCATTTGTAAATGCATCAAAAGAAAAGCCCCTGCAGACATGGACTTGTTATCTTTTTTTTTAAGAATCCAGAACACCATCGCCCTGCTCAGACATCTGGAGACTGCAGGTTACCGTGCTAGTCAAGCCAAAGCCCAAATCTGCAAACAAGAAGTGACATATCTGGGCTTTATCATCAAGAAGAACACTCAACTTTTAGCTGCCAGCAGGACCCAGGCAATCAATTGTATACCCCAGCCCCGGAACAAAAAGAATTACGAGTTTTCCTGGGCATGGCAGGGTACTGTCGGATCTGGATCCTGAACTACACTGCCCTGACACAGTCCCTCTATGAACTCTTGAAACAGAAAGTCCCTGAATCCGGGACCCTAGACTGGACGTCTGAAGCAAAAGAGAGCCTCCGGAATCTTAAATCAGCCCTTACCAGTCCACCCGCTCTAGGACTACCTGATATCAGCAAGCCCTTCCACCTGTATGTAGACGAAAGGAAGGGCACAGCCGTGGGCGTTCTGACCCAGAGAGTGGGTTCGTGGAATCGGCCTGTAGCATACCTAAGCAAGAATACTGATCCTGTGAGCAGAGGTTGGCCAGGATGTCTCCGATGTATCACCGCCGCATGCCTGCTCTTAACTGAAGCCATTAAACTTACCTATGGGCAGCACATAGAAATCACTGCCTCGCACTCCATGAAAGCTCTGTTAGAAACCCACGGACCAAAGTGGATGACCAACTCCCGACTTGTCAAATACCGAGCGCTGCTGTGTGAGAACCCTAACGTGCAAGTGAATGACTGCGTAGCCCTGAACCCTGCGACTCTGATGCCCTTGCCTGAACCAGTTATACATGATTGCCAAGAAATAATGGACACCGTCCATTCTAGCAGACCCGACCTAAAAGACAGTCCTGTGCCTGGCAGCATCGTCCTTTTCACTGATGGAAGCAGTTTTGTCCAGCACGGTGTCAGAAAGGCGGGTTTCGCCGTAGTGACAGAAGATGATGTCCTAATCGCTGAAGCTCTTCCACCTGGCACGTCCGCTCAGAAAGCTGAACTCTTAGCTTTAATCGCTGCACTAGAATGGGGAAGAGAAAAGAAGATCACGGTCTATGCAGAGTTACAAAGAAAGCCTGTTAGGGAAGACGTGGGACGGGCCATACACCATTATACTGACTACGCCTACTGCTTTAAAGGTCCAAGGGAATTCCAGTTGGATTCATTGGAGCCGAGCAAAATTAGCCGCACCCGAGAGATGGCAGGCCACGAAAGCCGCGGGCCTAAAGCTCACCCTGAGGAAACAGCCCTCACCACTGGACGCGACGGGAGAAGACTCCTCGGGACCGGCAACCGAGGGAGCGAAATAACTGGGGGCGCTGCATCCCCTCTCAACCTGGAAAGAAGAGGTGGACACCGCCTGAAGCACGTTTTGCCTATTTTGCTCTTCCTGCTGACCCTGAGCATATCATCCCAGAAGTCAAAACTTGATCTCTGCTCCTCTTGTATACAAACAGTGAAACTGCATAACCAAATCAAACAGACTATTATATATCAGAGTAAATTGCAGTGTACTGAGACCAAAATGTCTTGCACTTTCCGTAATGTTTCTTTCTCAGCATGTTCTCTGAATGACAAAGTCACATGTTTCGATCCCAGAGAAAATCCTGTTAAATGGCACCTAGAGGTCAGAGATGCTAACCAGCAAGGTACACTGTTGCAGAAAATACCCCTTAGAACCCCAAATTCTCCAGCTTCTGTGATCATAGATCCTTGTAAGATCTCCCACTGGCCAGATCAGTGTGGGGATCTCAGCTGGGAGAAGACATACATGCACGAAGACAAATATATATGCCCCTCCACAGACCCGATGCAGACTACCATCCCCAAACAAGCCAATTGCGATAACAGCTGTCCTTATTAGAACTGTGTATGGTGGGCCACTTATCCAACAACAACACCCCCTTTAGTAAAATCCACACCTCTTTAACCAAAGTGCCAGTCCTCAGTAACTGCAAAGCACAACAGTGCAACTTAGTGAATTTTACCGTTTTTAACCCACAACAGTTCGTGACCACTTTTGGGAACCAATTCGGGCTCCGCATTCATGGACAGGGAGCAGATCCCCTGGGGCGGATTTATCTGAAGCTCACCCAGTTTGTAGAAACAGGCCACACCATACAAGAGCACTTCTTCCAAGACTTTTGGAAAGAAGTCGAACAGCCTTTTGAAGTGCCAGAGATAGCGCGCAACCTTTTTGTCACTTTTGCAGAAACTGTTGCTGCGACTCTGAATGTATCTAATTGTTATGTATATGGAGGAACCAACCTAGGAGACCAATGGCCTTAGGAAGCCCAAGAATACAATGTCAGCCAGCCGTATAATGAGACCACTGACCCCAATCCCCATAGTCAGTGGATGCTGACAAACACCCTAATTGGAAGGTGGTGCATCCAAAGAATATCTTCCGGGGCTCCCAAGATCGGAGAAACCCCGTGTCAGACCATTACCACGCTGAACCAAACTATCTTGTCCTATTGGCCAAATCAAATCGTCATACCTCCTAATCGCCTATGGCCAAGCTCACTTCAGGCCAGATTAAATACTATTCAAAATAGCGCCTGGCCAGCCCCCGGAGGATTATATTGGATATGTAGAAATTATGCATATTCCGAACTACTTGAACCCTGGGAGGGCACTTGTACCATAAGAGAGATCAGACCCTCTTTCTTCTTGATCCCTTCAACTGATGGAGTCCGCCTAGGGATGATCGGTATTGTTGTTGTAGGAATTTTGTTATGCTTGCTGTTACCCTGTCTTATGCCAATGATTATACAAAGTTTGAAGGACATGATAGAGCAAATTGCAGATAAACGTACTGCAGTGCATCTAATGGCCTTGCAGGATTACAGGCCAGTCCCTGTCAATGATGACAATCTGGGATAATGATAGCACTCTGTGCCTTCGCTAAGAGTGTATCAAAGGGGGGAATGTGAGGGAACTGGCTGTCATTTCGGTTATGACCTTACCTCGGAGTAAATGAAGCCGTGCTCTTTGCGCATGCCTGAGATCCGAAGCAGACATTCCTGCCTAACAGGTTTGAACAGGTTCTGCCATGCTGCCCATAGGTGCGCACGCAATTCCTTTGTGTAAGAATGTGTGTGCGCGCACATTCCCTTTGTATGAAGGGCGGGCGTTTCCTTTGTATGTGGGGCGTGTATAAAAAGCCCCTCCTCCCAGTCCCCGGGGCAGCCGCCCGTGGACTCATCCTGTGCTGCTGTTTCGCTAGCGAATAAAGCTATCTGTTTGGACAAGAACTTTGGTGTGGACTCCAGTTTCTCCGTGTGGGCTCCAGTTTTTCCGTAACATGATCATGCCTTAAAAGGGAGAAACATAGTAAAGTAGCATACAACTGAGCAGGCCTATAGCCAACAGCAACTGAAGAAGGCCCGCAAACCCATCCAGAAAACCAACAGCTTGGTCTTGTCTGTGATATGGCAAGAGGATGCTGAGCAACCTCAGGATGGGTTAGAGATTTATTTATTTATTTGTCTATAGTTTTCTATGTTTTCAAGATGGTAGATAAAAACAATTAAACAGACATCACACAGACAACATGTATTATACTGCATGGTTTTTCACCACAGTTTGCACCACAGTTTTGAGATTACTAAAGAGTGAGCTGCAGGAACAATATATTTGAGCAATGCGAAATTAGAATTTTTAAGTGTATTTATTTATATCCTTTCTGCTTCAAGATTATTAACAGTGTGCAGTCTTATGAATGTTTACTTGGAAGTAATTCTCAATGGGGCTTACTCAGAGAGTAAGATTGTTTAGGATTTTAGTTCTAAATAAATTTCCTAGATTTTACAATCATTTCCCACAGGACTTAATCCAGGGGACAGTTCCTGTTTTACAAGCAGCACCATCACAGCTCTATCTCCCTGTGACAACTGAATCACGTGAGGCTGTGCAGGTCCTGGACCAGTGCCTAGACTCAGTAATGGGCTGGGTGAGGGCCAGTAAACTGAGACTGAATCCTGGCAAGATGGAAGCCCTGTGGGTGAGTGGTTCCCGAGTCTGGGAGACACGCTCATTGCTTGTTCTGGATCGGGTTGCACTGCCTCTGAAAGAACAGGTTCGTAGTTTGGGGGTACTCTTAGACCCATTTCTGTTGTTGGAGGCTCAAGGCTCGGAGTGCCTTTTACCATCTTCGGTTGGTTCGCCAACTACGGCCTCTCCTGGACAGGGATAGCTTGGCCATGGTGGTACAGGCATTGGTAACCTCAAGATTGGATTACTGCAACACGCTCTATGTGGGGCTGCCCTTGAAGCTGCTCCGGAAGCTGGAGCTAGTGCAGAATGCTGCAGCTTGGCCGTTGTCTGGAGCTGCCCCTTTCCAGCACGTAACTCCTTTGCTGAGGGAACTGCACTGGCTGCCTATTCGCTACCGGGCCAGGTTTAAGGTTCTTGTACTTGTGTACAAAGACCTAAACAACTTGGGACCAGGATACCTGAGAGAGCGTCTTCTCCCTTACCAACCTGCCCGGTCACTGAGGTCATCCAGGGGCCTGCTCTTGGTGGTTCCACCTAGATCCATCCTCCAATTGGAATCCATCAGGGGAAGAGCCTTCAGCGTGGTGGCGCCCCTCCTGTGGAATTCCCTGCCTCTGGAGGTCAGGCAGGCGTCAACCTTATACTCCTTTCGGTGCCTCCTGAAAACATCTTTATTCCAAGAAGCCTTTTCTTAATATGCAGCCTTGAATCTCTGTTTTTGTTTCTTTTTAAATTTGATTTAACTGTTTCATTCTGTTTTTATTTTTATTTTATCTTCGATATTTTTCAATGGAGAGCGATATATAAATATTATAAATAAATAAATATTCAGATGTTATATGGATAAGTATGCATAGGATTACAACCAAAGAGTCATACTTGTGCACTTAAAATTTCTAAGAGGAAAACTGGGGGTTGGAGTAGCTGTGGTCTATAAAGATAATCTCAGCTTGACCAGACTTCCTGATCGTGAATTGAATCACATAGAGTGCATGTACCTGAGTCTGAAGATCAGGGATAGACTAGGGATTCTGTTAGTGTACCAACCACCCTGCTGCCTAGCAGACTCCCTGGCCGATCTCACAGAACTGGTCTCGGAGCTAGTATTGGAGTTGCCCAGGCTTTTGGTCCTGGGTGACTTCAACATCCCATTCAAGACCAGTTTGTCAGGTGCAGCTCAGGAGTTTGTGACATCCATGACAAACATGGGCCTATCCCAATTGGTCTCTGGACCCACACATTCAGCAGGTCACACTCTCAATGCTGTTTTTAGTTCCGAACAGACAGATCTCTGGGCGGAGGTGATAAATACCTCTGTGTTGTCATGGACAGATCATTCTCTGGTAAGGGTTAGTATCACAGCTACTATCCCCCCCTACAGGGGTGGCAGACCTATTAAGATGGTCTGCCTTTGAATGCTGATGGGATCCTCTTGGATTCCAGAAAGCCTTAGAGGGTTCTATCGCTGGTACAGTCAACGATCCTGTTAAAGCCCTGGTTAACAGATAGAATTGAGATCTGACTAGGGCTATCGACATGATCACCCCCAAACGTCCTCTCCGGCCTGCTTCTAACAGGGCACCCTGGTATACAGAAGATCTCAGGGAGCTGAAGCGGGAAGGACAACGACCGGAGCGCCAGTGGCGGAAAACTCGACTTATGTCCAACAAGACATGACATAGAGAACATCTTTGTTCCTATGGGGTGGCAATATGTGCAGCGAAGAAAGCTTTCTTCTCTGCATGCATTGCGTCTGCAAATTCGCATCCAGCTAAACTGTTCAGGGTGGTAAGTGGTCTAACGCAGACACCTTTCCCCCTGAACCCAACTTTAGAGCCTTTGGTAGTTCGCTGTGATTCCTTTAATGATCATTTCAAAGATAAAATTAGGGCTCTAAACCGCCTAGAGCTGAGGCACCGAATCTGAGCTGAGGTGGGCTGATTTTGCCTACCTCGGCTCGGTTCCGAGGCGGTTCCGGCTCAGCTCGAGGTGCCCCGGAGCCGATCAGCTCAGAAGCTTTGGGGCGCCTCGAGCCGATTTGGAGCAGCACTGGGCGGGCCTTACCCGCCCCTGCCTCACTTCTACTGGCTTCCATTGCCAGAGGTAAAAATAACCAGGCCCTGTGCGATTTTAAGATATTGCGGGGCCTCTGGAGTTATTAGTACCCCTATGGCCACCGTAGTTTGTATTGACAGGGGGAGTGTGTCCCTGCTGGTTCTTTTGGACCTCTCAGCAACCATTATTTATTTTTTATTTTATTTATTTATTTTCTATACCACCAAATGGCCAAAGCTCTCTGGGCGGTTTACAAAATTAAGACAATTCAAAGTATAAAACAACAGTATAAAACCATAATATAAAATACAGTATAAAAGCACAACCAAGATAAAAACAGCAACAATGCAAACATACAAATTTAAATACAAATTTAAAACAGCAAAGTTAAAATTAATTTATAGACTGTTAAAATACTGGGAGAATAAAAAGATCTTCACCTGGCGTCTAAACGAATGTAATGTAGGTGCCAAATGAACCTCCTTAGGGAGCTCATTCCACAGCCAGGGTGCCACAGCAGAGAAGGCTCTCCTCCTGGTAGCCACCTGCCTCACTTCCTTTGACACGGGCTCGTGGAGAAGGACCCCTGAGGATAACCTTAGGGTCTGGGCATGTACATATGGGAGGAGGCGTTCCTTCAGATAGCCTGGCCCCAAGCTGTTTAGGGCTTTAAATGTTAATAGCAGCACTTTAAATCAGACCCAGACCTGGACTGGCAGCCAATGAAGCTGGAAAAGGACTGGCATGATGTGGTCTCCTCGGCCATGGTATCCTGCTGGAACGCCTGAGCAGATTGGGAATCAGGGGCACTGTGCTGCAGTGGTTCCGGTCCTACCTCTCTGGCAGGTTCCAGATGGTGATGCTTGGGGATAGCTGCTCCTCAAAGAAGGAGCTGCTGGGTGGTGTACCACAAGGTGCCATCCTATCCCCAATGCTATTTAATATTTACATGAAACCGCTGGGAGAAATCATCTGGAGGCATGTGGCGGGGTGCTATCAGTATGCTGATGACACCCAAATATATTTCTCTATGCCTTCGACAACTGTGTCAGCTAAGGATAGTGTGTCTCCTCTGAATGAATGCTTAGAGGCGGTAATGGGCAGGATGAGGAAAAACAAACTGAAGCTGAATCCAGGCAAGAGAGAATGCTTTCTGTCAAAGGCCGCAACCTGGGTTTGGAGGTGTGTCAACCAGTTCTGGATGGGGTTACATTCCCGCTGAAAGACTGTGTTCGCAGCTTGGGGGTGCTTCTGGATCCATCGCTCCAAATGACCGCCCAGATAGATGCGACAGCCAGGAGTGCCTACTATCAGCTTCAGCTGATACGCCAGCTGCGCCACTTCCTAGAGTCGGAAGACCTAAAGATGGTAGTGCACGTGCTGGTAACTCCGAGGCTTGACTTCTGAATGCTCTCCACATAGGGCTACCTTTATGCCTAGTCCGGAAACTTCAACTAGTTCAAAATATGTCAGCCAGGCTGGTCACCGGTACACCTAGGGGTGACCACATTGCACCAGTTTTAAAATCTCTTCACTGGCTGCCAATTAGTTTCCGGGCGAAGTATAAAGTGTCAGTTATCACCTTTAAAGCCCTACATGGTTTGGGTCCAGGCTACCTGCAGGATCGCCTTCTCCCGTACAATCCGCCTCGCACACTCAGGTCCAATGGGAAGAATCTACTTCAGTCAGCAAAGACTAGGCTGAGTGACAACCATTACCCAGAGGACCTTCTCTTCTGCTGCTCCCAGACTGTGGAATAGCCTGCCAGAGGAGACTCGTCAGTTTGAGTCTTTTAGCATTCAAGAAAACCATCAAGACTGATCTCTTCCAGCAGGCCTATCCAGTAGAATTTTAGGATACGTTTAATATGCTTTTAGGATGTTTTTAGAATGTTTTTAACAGTGTATGCTATGTTTTTAATCAGTATTTTGTGTATTTTATGCTTCTTGTTGTTCCCTGCCTCGATCCAATCGGAGAGGCGGGTAAGAAATATTATTATTATTATTATTATTATTATTATTATTATTATTATTATTATTATCTATCCCACCTGAGTACTGGGCCCAGAACTGAGCCCTGCAGTACCCCACTTGTTACCTCCCCTCCAGTTTGAGAAGGTACCATTGATAAGCACTTTTTGAGTCCGATTGTGTAGCCAACTGTGAATCCACCTAATAGTTGTTCCATCTTTTAGCTAGTTCCACTTTTAGCTAGTTTGTTAATCAGAATGTCATGTGGTACTTTGTCAAAAGCTTTGCTGAGGTCAAGATATATGACGTCCACAGCATTCCCACAGTCCACAAGGGAGGTTATCCTATCAAAAAATGAGATCAAATTAGTCTGACAGGATTTGTTCCTGACAAATCCATGTTGGCTTCTAGTAATCACTGCATTGATTTCAAGGTGTTTACAGATTGACTTCTGTATAACCTGCTCCAGAATTTTCCCAGGGATGGATGTCAGACTGACTGGTCTGTAGTTCCCAGGTTCCTCCTTTTTGCCCTTTTTGAAGATAGGGACTCCTCCAGTCGTCCGGCACCTCACCCGTCTTCCATAATTTTGCAAAGATAATAGACAGCGGTTCTGAGAGTTCTTCTGCCAACTCCTTTATTACTCTAGGATGCAGTTCATCAGGCCCTGGAGATTTGAACTCGTTCAAAGAAATTAGGTGTTCCTTGTCCATTTGTTTATCAATCTCAAACTGCAACCCTGCCCCTTCAGCTTGTACTTCACTTTTTCCAGGGGGGTCATAGACCCACTTTTTGGAGAAGACTGAGCCAAAGTAGAAATTGAGCACTTCTGCCTTTGTTGTCTGTTATGTATTTGCCATCTTCATTAAGCAGTTGAACCACCATTTCTTTCCTCTGTCTTTTACTATTCACGTATCTGAAGAAAGCCTTTTTATTGCTTTTCTCATTCCTCACTAGTCTCAGCTCATTTTCAGCTTTAGCCTTCCTGATGGCATTTCGGCACTTCTTTGCCACCTGTCTGTACTCCTCTGTTGTGGCCTGGCCTTCCTTCCTCTTCCTATATGTATCCTTTTTTGTTTTCAGGTCATCTCTAAGCTTTTTGTGGAGCCACATTAGTTTTTTCTGTTGTCTTCTATCTTTTTTTTTAAAAAAATTTATTTTTATTATTGAAACAACAAACACAAATCAAAATCACTTAATACAAAAACATTATAATACCTTACTATCATATATTCGATGTTAACCTATTAAAGATAATATAATAAACATAACAGTGCTCCCCCCACCTCGGGATCTCATTCTTGCTTCCAAAAACACATAGTTTCATCTGTTGGTGGATCCCCCCTTCCTTTAGAAAATACAAACTCCAGGAACTTTTGCCATATACTCTCAAAATCATTCGTTTTTACTATGCCTCTTTTCATTTTTATATTACATGTCAATTTATCATTTATAGCAATGTCCCACACTTCTTTATACCATTCTTCAATACAATAATCTCCTGTAATTTTCCAATTCCTAGTTACTATTAACCTCGCAGCTGTCAGCAGGTTCGTTATAAATTCTTTCATTTCTTTATTACATTTAAGATCATCATGCAGTGAGAGTAATGCAATCCTTGGTGTAACTTCTACTTTAAATCCCACAATCTGTTCAATCTCATAAAACACCATCTTCCATAACTTTTGCACATGTACACAATCCCACCACATATGTAAATACGTTCCCTTTTCACCACAACCCCTCCAACAATCTGCTGAAAGCTGTTTATTTATCTTATTTAATCTAACCGGAGTTAAATACCACCTCCATACAAGTTTGTAGTAATTCTCCTTTATTCTTACTGACATATTTCTCAACACTCTCTGTCTCCATAGTCCATCCCACCTCTGTTGTCCTATTTGTATCTTCAAATCAGTCTCCCAAACCATTTTCCCAGCACTATCCAGCCCTCCTTTCTCAACTAATATATTATATAGTTGACTCACTAACCCCCTTATCCCTATATTTTGCCCCTTATCTAATTCTTTTTGTTCAATTAATTCCTCAAATTTCGTCCTCTTTCTACATTCTCCATTTTCTCTTACCCAATTTTTAGTCCATTGTTCTAATTGAAAATAATTTAACCACGTTAATTCCAAATCTCTCAAAACTTCTTCCAACCTCTCTCTTGTATTCATCCCCCTTAACCACTCTCCTAATCTCATTTTATTTATTTATTTTAAAACTTTGCTTAACCTCTTCTTTAAATTTTCAGGAAATTTCTTTAACATTATCACCGGTGTTAAGGGGGAATTACTTGAAAACAATTCCTTTTTATAATTATTCCAAAGTTCCCAGTGGAACTTCAAAAATTGGTTATCTAAATCATTAAGCCATTTACCCTTCCCTTTTTGCTTAAAAAACACATTTTGCAATTTTAACTCAATATTCCCTAACGTATTTTCCTCCATCCATTTCAAGTCCCCTACCCCTATAATTGCTTCAACAACATGTCTTAACCTATTAGCTAGATAGTAGTACTCAAGGTTTGGGAGACCCAGTCCGCCTCTCTTTCGGCTTAAATACCATTTACTTTTATTAATCCTTGATCTCTTCCCTTCATTGCAGTAATTATTTATAAGATTCTGCCATCCTTTTAATTCTATCTCTGAAATTCTTATTGGTAACATTCTAAAGAAAAAGTTAACCTTAGGTAAAATTTTCATCTTTATTAAAGCTATTCTTCCAAACCAGGAAAGATTCAGTTTCTTATACTTCTTTAACTCTTCCTCTATTTCTTTTTTTAATCCAGTTAAATTCTCACTTTCCAAATCTTCTAAATTTTTTGTAATCTTAACACCCAAATATTTAATTTTTTCTTTGCTTTTCAAAACTGAACCCTTCCCTTCCCACTCCCTTTCTTCCTTTTTAGTATAGTTGAATAACATCAAATCCGATTTTGCCCAGTTTATCCTTAACCCTGTAACTTCTTCAAAATCATTCAACTGCTGTTTAATTCTTTCCATTTTACCTAAAGGATCTCTAATAGTCATCAATGTATCATCTGCAAACATGTTCAATTTTATTTTATTACTGCTACCTATCCCCTCTATCTCTCCATCCTCTCTTATTGCGTTTGCCAACAATTCCATCACCAATACAAACAGGACTGGCGAGAGTGGGCATCCTTGTCTTGTCCCTCTAGCTAGTCGTATCTTGTCAGTTATTCCATCATTTACTACCACTTCTATCTTTTTTCCTTGTTGGAATTGTTTATAATTGTGCCTTTAAAATTTCCTTTTTAAAAAATTCCCACCCATCTTGGACTCCTTTTCTCATTAGGGCCACTTGCTATGGAACCTTACTTATCATCGGCTTTCCTAAAATCCAGAGTATGCATATGGCTATACTCAGCTTTTGTTTCCTTTAAAATCAAGCATTCAAGTATGACATGGTCACTTTCCCGCAGAGTTCCCATAACTGCCACTTTATCCGCTAAGTCATCCCTATTAGTCAATATCAAGTGAAGGATAGCCGATCCTCTAGTTTCTTCTTCCACTTTCTGTAGGAAAAAGTTGTCACCCACACATGTCATGTTATCACCCACACATCATAGTTCTAAGTTTATTAAAATCACCTTTCCTAAAATCCAGAGTACACTCAGCTTTGCACCCTTTAAAATCAAAAATCAAGTATGACATGTTCACTTTCCCGCAGAGTTCCCTAACTGCCACACATGTCCTCTCACTTTTTCTTCCAATAGTGCAACCAGCTTGCACTTGTTGCAGGTGTACGACAGGATCACAGGCAGGAGCACAAACATTGCACATACTTTACAGGTCACCACCACTTTTTCCCATCCGTATCCTCTATGTCCATTTTGTTTCTGCCTTTCCGATTGTATTGGAATTGCCTGTGCTTTCTCCTGTCTTTTCTGAAGCTGAACAACAAAGTCCCCTACTATATGAGTGTGTTTTACGACAATAAAATTTAGTTAACCCTTGATCTCCCTTGCTGAACTCCCCCTGACAGACTCCTGTTTCTCATCCTGTTTCTCGCTCTTGTCGTGATTTGCAATCAATTATGAGGCTTTTTCTCAGTCTCTTGCCTCCTCTCTTCCTTCTGTCTTTTCGGCTGTCTCCTTGGACTCAGCTGTCTCCTTCTTTAATTCCTCCTTATCCTCAACTCTTGATAATCTTGCTCCATCTACAACTCGGATAGTTCGTCCTTCTCAACCCCAACCGTGGCTCACCTCTTTCATCCATTACCTTCGTTCTTGTTCCCGGGCAGCTGAACGCCTTTGGCGTAGGACCAGGGACTGGGTGGACTTTGTCCATTACAAATTTGTTCTCTCCTCTTTCTCTTCTGCTATTTCCTTGGCTAAACAGCAGTATTACTCACTGTTGATCCAGTCAAATGCTACGCATCCTCAGCGGCTCTTTGCATCCTTCAATTATCTTCTGAAGCCTAATCCACCATCTCTCCCCGCCTTTCTGTCTGCTAATAACTTTGCCTCTTTTTTCAATGCTAAAATCCAAACTATTCGCTCTGATCTGGCCAGCTCTGCTCCTCTTCCAGTTCCTGTTCCTCATCTGTCAGTTCCACCTGCAAATTTCTCTATGTTCCCTTTGGTCTCAGCTGATGAACTGTCTAAAATACTGCGCTCTTCGAAGCCTTCCACTTGTTCTCGTGATCTGATTCCTTCTCGCGTCTTTATAAATCTTATCCCTGCTATCCTCCCTTCCTTGCTTCATATTATAAAATTTTCTTTGTCCTCTGGTTCATTTCCTTCTGCTTTCAAACATGCTACAGTCTCTCCCATTCTCAAGAAACCTACTCTTGATGTGCTTTCTCTGTCTAACTACCGACCTGTCACTTTGTTGCCTTTTGTTTCAAAGATCCTGGAGCATGTGGTCTACTCTCGTTGTCTTGATTTTCTTTCTAGTAACTCTGCTCTGGATCCTTTTCAATCTGGATTCCATCCTATGCATTCCACTGAAACAGCCCTTACTAAGATTACCAATGATCTTCTTATTGCCAAGTCTAAAGGCCTTTATTCTATTCTTGTTCTCCTGGATCTTACTGCAGCCTTTGACACAGTTGATCACGATCTTCTTTTGGATTCCCTTCATGACCTCGGATTTTGTGGCTCTGTCTATAACTGGTTTGCCTCCTACCTAGTAGGTTGCTCTTTCAACATGTTGGCTGATGGCCACTCGTCTTCTTCTTTTCCCCTTTCAGTAGGGGTTCCGCAAGGCTCGGTGCTTGGTCCGTTGTTGTTTTCTTTATACATGTTGTCTTTGGGTAATCTTATTCAATCTCATGGCCTCCAATATCATCTGTATGCTGATGATACACAATTATATCTTTCATCTCCGGAACTTTCTCCTGATGTTCATGATCGTATCTCGGCATGTCTTTCAGATATCTCAGCTTGGTTGCTTCATCGTCATTTGAAACTTAATATGGCAAAGACTGATTTGCTTGATTTTCCTCCTAAACCTTCTCCTCATCTTTCATTCTCTCTTACTGTCAATGATGTTACACTTACTCCAGTCAAGGAAGCTCATAGTCTTGGCTTTATATTTGATTCCTCGCTCTCCTTTATTCCGCATATTGAGGCAGTAGCTAAATCCTGTAGTTTTTTCCTGTATAATGTTGCCAGGATTCGATCATTTTTGTCTGTCTCTTCTGCCAAGACTCTTGTTCATACATTGGTTATTTCTCGGTTGGACTACTGCAATCTTCTTCTCACTGGCCTTCCTTCTTCTCACATCAGTTCGTTGGTTTCTGTCCACCACTCTGCCGCTAAGATCATCTTCTTGGCTCGCCGCTCTGACCATGTAACTCCACTTCTGAAATCTCTTCATTGGCTTCCAATCCACTTCAGAATCCAATATAAACTTCTCCTGTTGACCTTCAAAGCTTTTCACGGTCTAGCTCCTTCCTATCTCTCCTCTCTCATCTCACACTATTGCCCCGCTCGTGCTCTTCGCTCTTCAGATGCCATGTTTCTCACCTGCCCAAGGGTCTCTACTTCCCTTGCTCGGCTTCGTCCATTTTCTTCCACTGCCCCTTACGCCTGGAACGCTCTTCCAGAACATTTGCGAACTACAAGTTCAATCGCAGCTTTTAAAGCTCAGCTAAAAACTTTTCTTTTTTCTAAAGCTTTTAAAACTTGATTTTGATCTGACTTTTATACTGTTAGTTTTACTCTACCCTGTGCTTGTTTGGTGCATTCTCTTCCCCTTCTTATTGTTTTATTATGATTTTATTAGAATGTAAGCCTATGCGGCAGGGTTTTGCTATTTTATTGTTTTACTCTGTACAGCACCATGTACACTGATGGTGCTATATAAATAAATAATAATAATAATAATAGTTTGCCCTCCCTATTCCCTCGCTCTTTTTGGTTGCTCTCTGGGAGCTCTCTTTCTTACGTAGCTTCTAGTTCAGCTGGGGCAGCTCCTCTCCAGCTCTGCTCAGTCTAAGAGTCAGGAAACAAAATGAGACTCCTCACCCACTCACCTGCTGAGAGCAGTCAGGCCATGCCCCTTCAAGCCCTTCAGGCCAGCAGAAGCTCTCATGACACACACCTTGACTTAGCACTCAGGAGCACATGGCAAGCATATAGCCTCTTTGAATAGGCAGCCTCCTGGATTTACTCGAGGTGTCTCTCCTCCTAGCCTTGGTCTCTTCTTCCACTACACTCCCCCTGACAAATTCCTGTTTGCTCCCTCTGGAGCTGGCTTCCTTTTGTATTCTCTAGTTCAGTTGAGGCATCTCCTCTGATCTGCTCAGAGAGCAGTTTGGGCCAGTATTATTCAACATTTTTGTTAATGACCTGGATGGCAGGATTGATGGGCTTCTTATCGCATTTGCAAATGACAGAAAACTGGGAAGTCTGGCCAACAGAATAACAGAATGAGAATGCAATTTGATTTAGACAGGTTGGAAGACTGGGCTGAGAGGAACCCAGTCAAGAGGCAACTGGACAACCATCTGTCATGTATGCTTTAAGGTAGATTCCTGCATTGAGCAGGGGGTTGGACTTGATAACCTTATAGGCCCCTTCTAACTCTACTACTCTATGATTCTACGAACAAGATGTCCTTTAAGAGGGAGAAATGTAAGGTATTACACTTAGGGAAGAAAAATGTAGGGTACACATACAAGATGGGGGATTTATGGCTTGGAAGCACTATGTCGGAGAAGGATTTGGGTATGGTCATTGACAGCAGTCTGAACATGAGTCAGCAGTGTGAGATAGCCGCTAGAAGGGCTAATGCAGTTCTGGGCTACTAGTGAGACTACACCTGGAATATTGTGTATGATTCTGGGCACCACATTTCCAGAAGGGCATCAGTAGGTTACAAAATGTTCAGAGGAGGGCAACAGGGACTTGAGGTCATGCCCTATGAGGACAGGCTAAAGGATCTTGGGATGTTCAGTCTGGAGAAAAGAAGACTGAGGGGAGACATGTTAGCAGTGTTCAGGTACATAAAAGGATGCCACAGGGAAAATGGTCAAGAACTATTTTCCATGGCCACAGAAATTAGGATCCAAAATAATGGGTATAAATTACAGCTACCTAGATTCCAATTAAATATATCGGAATTACAGCTACCAAGATTCTGATTAAAAGCTTCCTGACAATAAGACCTGTACAACAGGGGAACAGTCCACCTACTGTTGCGACTGTAATAAACTACTACTAGCCTACCTATGGAGGTTGTGGGTTCTCCCTCTCTGATGGTTTTTAAGAAGAGGCTGGACAGTCTCCTCTCATGGATGGTTTAATTAGTTTTCCTACACATTGCAGAGGGTTGGACTAGATCCTTGTGGTCCATTCCTACTCAGCAATTCTGTGATTCTATGAAAGCTTTAAATTGTGTTTTTGATTGTTATATTTTGTGGTTTTAGTTGTGAACTGCCCAGAGAGCCTCAGCTATAGGGCAGTACAAAATATAATAAATAAATAAGATCTTGCAACACCCCAAGGTTTTCTAGTTACCTCCCCCTTTTGGGGGCACTTGGGATTTTTGCTCCTTTGGAGTAAATACGCAGGGGTTTGATGGTAGGTTGGGTTCCTCCCGACTAGAGAGCCTGTGGGGGGGGGGGGTTGGTCCCAATCCTGCAAACCCTCAAGATTTTCTAGCTATTTCCCCTTTTGGGGGCACTTGGGATTTCTCCTCCTTGGTGAAGTATTATGCAAGTGTCTCCAGACTGGGGCGGGAGTAGGTGGGCTGTGTATAAAGTTTTGTCCCAATCCTGTAAACCTGCAGCACTTCAGAGGTTAAACAGCACCACTGCTCCGGCAGGAGGACTGCAGAAGGGCAAGGGTGTTAGTTAAATTACACACAGTAGCTTATTTGTCTGATTGTGTGGGGGATAACAGTAGCTTATTTTCAAAATAAGCTATTGTGAGTAATTTATTAATCCATCATGGCTTAAAGTGACATCCAAATACAGCCTAGAAGTGCTAGTCAAATGTTCTCCATGGAAAATGATCCAGGCTTCTGAAACAGTTCATGACCATTTCAATTATCAAATTATTAGGCATAATTACTAATTCTAGAACCTCTACCTGGTAAATCATTTTTTTTCTCTTTAGGAAGGCTTTTGGAATGATCTGTTTATTTTATTTCTTTCAGAAATGTATATGCTGCTTTCAATGAAGCCTATCATCAGTAAAATAACAATATAAAACTTAAACATGACATTAAAACATCAGTTTAAACAACAGCTCTGATGAATTACACCTGATGAAGTGGAGTATACTCCATGAAAGCTTCTGCTATAATAAATTTGTTAATCTTTAAGGTGCCATAGTTTTTTATGTTATTTTTAAAACAATGCAAAGCACCACATATTAAAAAGCAGTTTGAAATGAAAAAAGTCTTCATGATCTATTTAAAAGTCAGTAGAATAGGGGATGTATGTATCTCCTTAGGGAGAGAATTCCACAAGTTTGGGACAACTATCAAAAAGGCCCTGTCTCCTCTGACCACTAATCTAATAGATCTCAGTGGTGGGCCCATGAGCAGGACCTCTGATGCCCCTCTCTGGGATCAGGGCAGGTTCATATGGGTGCAGGCAGGCCAAACTGTTTAGGGCTTTAATGGTTATTACCAGAACTTTAAATTGAGCCCAGACATGAACTGATAACCAGTGCTTTACATTAAAACCATAATATCAGTATATATTATAGGTATTATATGCTCTGACCACTTGGCAACTTCATTCTGAACCATCTTTAAAGGCACCCCCATGTACAGTTGATTACACAAGGGCATTTGTAACTGAGGCAAGGTTTATTTTCTCTAGAGAGCTTTGCAGTTGGTGAAAGTGCAAACCGATAAAAGACATTCTTAAGTACCAACTCCACATGCACCGCCATAGACAGTACAACATGATAACCTGCAGTCAAGGGCTGAGTATGGATAGAGTGTTTGTTGTCATTGAAGTGTGGGTTGTTGTTGTTGGAATGTGTGTTATTGTGTTTTCTGAACTCAGCCGCACTAACAAATCATGGTTTATTAACCATGAGCAATTCACAGATCACAACCCAACAACAAAACGTGGTTTCTTCATTGGTTGTTCATGGTTAACAAATCATAGTTTGTTAGTGTGGCTGGGTTCAGACAACACAATAAACCACATTTCAACAATCACAGTTCATTGAACAACCCAGAGGCTGTAGCTAGACCTAAGGCTTATCCCAGGATTGTCCTGGGGTCAAACCTGTTCATCTAAGTGCCACACAGGGCATCCAGCGCTCAGGCAGGGACGAACCTGGAATGATCCTGGGATAAACCTTAGGTCTAGCTACGGCCCTAGTCAGCCCTTGAGTATGGGTTATATTGTGTGAACACAGTCAGAAACTTGGTTTGCACGGCACAACATCCCACAATGAGCAGCCAGGCATAGTAGGTTGTAATGTCATACAAACCTGAATTCTCTGCAAGGTGGCTTAATTTTTGCAAATAAGTCACCCTGAGGACCCATGGTTTGTTTTGGGGTTATTAATGCCCATGGTTGGTTGTCATGGTATCCAAACCTGGGAGAGTGATTTTATTGTGGGTTACCAGGGGCGTTACTAGACGAGGCTCTAGCGCGCGTTACCTTCCGCAGCCACGTCGAGGCTTCCAGATGACGTTCACGAGGATCCGCCGTTATCCTGCGGTGAAGCCTCTTTCTCCCGACTTTAAAAAAGTGAGTTGTAGTGCGCCTTTTCCTGCTGTCCCGCGGTAATTTGGAGTACGTGTGGGAGGATGTGAGGTCACTGCGGTCGGCACTGGTCAGGAAAAGGCGTGCTAAGGGGGAGTGGTCAGCGGCTTCGGTCAAGCCGCCTCCGCCATTTGCGCGCAGTCCGGCAGCTGGGGCAGCGCGGCGGAGCGGCTTTTTTTTTTTATTTCCCCAGTGACAGTTTGCGCAGGAACGGAGGACCGGAAAAGTGGCTGGTGACTCCTTGCGGTGGGCAGCTACCGTGGCCGCATAATGGCGGTGCTGTACGCTGCCTGTTAGTGTGGGTACCAGGCTGGCAGAGGGCAGAGCTGTTTGTGGGCTGCTGCCATGGCTACGGCCAGATGTGGGTTGGCTCCTTGGGATGGGGCACAGGGCACAGAGGCGGTCATCGCCGCCGACACCTCAGAGGCATGATGGGAGATGTAGGCACAGTGGCCATGCAGACGATTGACCTCGGGTCATATGACACCCGCCACGACCCCCATCAGGAAGTGAGCGCATCAATGTTGACCCTCAACAGCACCAGCAGCACTTCAGCTGGCACTGGCACTGCCGCCGCTGCCGCCGCCAGGGCCGGCGGCGGCATCGCTGACGGCTGCGCAAGTTTGCGGTCTTTCGGACGTGCGCAAACCGTGCAGCGAGCGAAAAAAAAAGCCGCGGCAATCAGGCCGGTGTGGCTGCGCAACCGTGCTCGCGGCGGCAGCAGCACAACCGGCGCAAACTTCCGCCATAAATCGAAGGCAGGTGTGGATCATGAGGCGTCACGGCTGAACGGGAAAAGCCGCTTTCACCGCTCCTCAACGACGGAACACCCGGTAGGTCTAGCAACGCCCCAGGATTGGCTACAGAGCTGCTTGGGAAGAGCTGCAAAGAAACCCGTGCCGCTCTTCGTGATCTCACCAGTGCCATCTACAATGACTACCCTTCCACCAATGCAGAAATGTCACTTTGGAAGGACCGACACTCATTTGCCACTTCTTTGGGGGGGGGGGTGTCTCAAAAATGTGCAAATGGAGTCATATTTTTATGATTATGATTTTTATTTTTGTCAGTTTTTCACAAGAATGCAGATTCATTTGTCCAATATGTGTAGTGTTGCTTGGTCCATTTCTTTGTATGTTTCAGCTGTCAAAGGGAGCATTGAAGTGGAGAAGCTAACATACAAGGAAATTGGCAAGATGAGGCTGCATTTAGCCTAATTTGCCTAAAGTTGTGAAGGATCAGCAGGGGAGAAATAGTAGTAAAAGAAAGGAGGGACCCAGTAGCGCAATTCAGAAGCACTGAAAATGGGGGAGATGAACAAATGGACTGTTGGACCAGGCATCTGAACAGGGAGATGAAATCCTTACAGATCACAGTTCCTCTTCCTCCCACCACTCAAGTTGTGCTTGGTGCTGCACTTGATACTATGTTGGACACATCTGGGAGAGATGTATATCATAGAATCATAGAATCATAGAATAGCAGAGTTGGAAGGGGCCTACAAGGCCATCGAGTCCAACCCCCTGCTCAATGCAGGAATCCACCCAAAGCATTCCAAACAGATGGTTGTCTAGCTGCCTCTTGAATGCCTCTAGTGTGGGAGAGCCCACAACCTCCCTAGGTAACTGATTCCACCGTTGCACTGCTCTAACAGTCAGGAAGTTTTTCCTGATGTCCAGCCGGAATCTGGCTTCCTTTAACTTGAGCCCGTTATTCCGTGTCCTGCACTCTGGGAGGATCGAGAAGAGATCCTGGCCCTCCTCTGTGTGACAACATTTTAAATATTTGAAGAGTGCTATCATGTCTCCCCTCAATCTTCTCTTCTCCAGGCTAAACATGCCCAGTTCTTTCAGTCTCTCTTCATAGGGCTTTGTTTCCAGACCCCTGATCATCCTGGTTGCCCTCCTCTAAACACGCTCCAGCTTGTCTGCATCCTTCTTGAATTGTGGAGCCCAGAACTGGACACAATACTCTAGATGAGGCCTAACCAGGGCCGAATAGAGAGGAACCGGTACCTCACGTGATTTGGAAGCTATGCTTCTATTAATGCAGCCCAAAATAGCATTTGCCTTTCTTGCAGCCATATCGCACTGTTGGCTCATATTCATCTTGCGATCTACAACAATTCCAAGATCTTTCTTGTTTGTAGTATTGCTGAGCCAAGTGTCCCCCATCTTGTAACTGTGCATTTGGTTTCTATTCCCTAAATGTAGAACTCGGCATTTATCCCTACTAAATTTCATTCTGTTGTTTTCAGCCCAGCACTCCAGCCTATCAAGATCACTTTGAAGTTTGTTTCTGTCTTCCAGGATATTAGCTATCCCATCCAATTTTGTGTCATCTGCAAATTTGATCAGCGTTCCCTGCACCTCCTCGTCCAAATCATTAATAAAATTGTTGAAGAGCACTGGGCCCAGGACTGAGCCCTGTGGCACCCCACTCGTTGCCTCTCCCCAGTTTGAGAAGGTTCCATTGATAAGTACCCTTTGTGTCATTGGCTATTGGGCGGTAAAAAAATGTAATAAATAAATAAGAGCATGACATTGTGAATGGATTAATGGAATTCATTTACCATAATAATAATTGCATGAATATACAGCCTCATGCTACATAATTAAAAACTAATCCTTATTTCATGATGAATAACCTTTGGACTATAATGTATCTTAAAAAGAAAACTATCTTTAGATAGATTTTTCCTCAAAAAGCATTTTATATATATAAAAAATCCAATTTAAATTTAAAAAATCTGTTTTATTTTCTATTTTTTAAGAAAAGTAGCATTGATTTTTATCCACCCTGCTACGTTGTCTGTCTCCTCCCAGGTCTAAAATAAAATTCACACAAAACAAGTCAGGTGAAGACCTATACCATAATTAGACAACAGTGAAGTATATAATAATAACCACCCTGGAACTGCTTCTGCTTTGTGCTGATGAACAAATACCCATGCTTTATATAATAGTGTTGTTTTTAAAGGAATCCAATGCTTGCTGAAGTATTGTACTTCTCACATTGGGAAACTATTGGACAGTTTCCCATTGTTGTTAGGAACCTAGAATGCACCATTCTTAGCTCAATGAATAATTTATTCCTGCTTTACATATACACAAACAGCTGGGATCACAGGGTGACTAAGGTCATGGCTAGACCAGGCCTATATCCCGGGATTGTCCCGGGATCATCCCTGTGCATCTAAATGACGCAGGGATGACCCCTCCATTTGCCTGGGATAATCCTTAGGACTGCCTAAGGCCTCTGCTAGACCTACCTTAAAATCTGGGCAAGAGGAGGGGAGAGCCCGTGATGCAACTATCTCGGGCTGTCACCCTTGTCTACACGTCAGACGCGACGAGCTAAAGGAAAGACCTGTCGCGTCCACCATTAAAAAATAAATTAATTAATGGGCCGGCTGTTCAGGAGCGCACGAACGACTAAAGGTAAGTTTTTTTAAAATAAAATAGTTTTCCTCGCTCCCCCCCACCCTGCCCCTGATGGGCGCAGCACTCTTGTGCGCAGCTTCTCCCGGCTACACATGAGTAATTGCACGGAGCTGGGAAAAGCGGCGGAACGGGCTATACGCTTGCAGTCTCGGACTCAGCCCGAGACCGCAGGAAAAATTGGGCTGAAAGGGGTAGGCTATATTCCGGGGCCAGGGAGGGTTGATCCCTCCCTGAGCCTGGGATCCCTGGGAAAACTCATGGTTTTCTTGCTGGTGAATTGCAGTTATCATGATGTGATTGCTTGTTTTCATGAAATATTTATCATGAAATATTTATCACAATCTTGCTGTCACATGATTATTTTTAATAATCATCACCTTACAAAATGAAGTAGACCAAGATTTAACTAAAAAAACCACACCCAACTATTAGTAATAAATAGTACAAAGAAGTGATCATATGATAGCAGTAGCTTATTCTGCAGAAAACAAAAGAAACTGGTGCACATGTTATAGATGTCACATGGAGGCCACTTCAGTTTAGGGTGACCATGACATATCAAGTGATCTTCTATATACTGTCGCAGATAAATAAACAAAAGGTCCTTACAAGCATAAAGAAGAATCTCTATATTTGAGCTGTTTCACATGAATGCCTTGCCTTGTAGATGCAGTGCCCAAAGGTATTTATTTATTTATTTATTTATTTTATTTATTACATTTTTATACCGCCCAAATAGCCGAAGGTATTTTCACACTTGCCATTAAAAGTGCTATTGGGCCATCCATATGAAACTGTTTTGCTACATCTGTGAATTTTGTTAATTCAGAAGAGCAAGTGGAAGAGGGTTTGTTTTTTTAGCTTTTTAAAATACATGTTTTTAACATCATTTTGTTAATAAATGCCTAAAAGACTTCCTTGCCTAAAGGACTTCCTTGGATATTTTACCTCTCAAACACTAACATATAAGAACCACAATCTTGCATATGAATCTGCCAATTTTTCAGATCTTCAGAGCCTTTGTTCAGGTCTCTTCACTGTTTGAAGTTTAGCAGAAGATTATTTTGGATAGGGTCTTTTTTGAATAGAAATAACCATTCACAGTCGCCATCTGATAGAGTCAACTTCAAACAAGGAAACATTTGAGAAGGTCTCAGTACATCTGACACATTCATACAGACTTCTACACAGGTTCACTCCTCAGCTGACTCAGAGTGTGTTACTGAGTGCACTTGTATATGGAAGAGATAATTTATGAGTAACTGTGAATATGTGCTAGCAGTTTGTTTTAAAGTGTTGTAAGGATGCTCTCTAGCTTCTCAAGAAAGATATCTGTAGTTATAATATATATTTCAGGTCACAGGGAACTAGGATACCTCCGTCAGATTTTACTAAAGAGTGGTTAACAACCATACCACAGTAACTTTCGTCATTAGACTTGGTATGGGGAATGGGTGGCCCTCTAGATGTTGTTGGACTGTAAGTCCCATTACCCCATTACACCTATGGCCCTCCAGATAATGGTGGACTACAAATCACGTCATCCCTTTGTTGGGGTCCAAAATTTATCCACAGATTAGTTATAGCCCTGGTGGACTTAGACTTGGCATAATGTCATAACAGGTGCTGGTGACTCATGAAGAATCTGGAAAGGTCACAGATAAGAAGTGAAGATTCTACTAATTGAATAATTGGACAATTGCATGAGTCGTGTAGATATGAAAGTGTATATAAAGAGTTGTAATTTTAATCATGTCTGAACTCGGAGATTCCTGCATTGAGCAGGGGGTTGGACTTGATGGCCTTGTAGGCCCCTTCCAACTCTGCTATTCTATGATTCTATGTACATGTCGTGATATGCTATGTTGTGTATGGAGAAACTGAATGTACTGGAAAACGCTGTCTTTATGCCTCAGTAAAGTTCTGTACTGAAGAGAGACTCTGGTGTGAGTATTTCTTTGAGCAACTTTCTAAACTCTGCTACATTGAGGTTTTCCAATACCCTTGCCATTAACTATGCTAGGGCTGGTGGGAGTTGCAGTCTAAAAACATCGGGGGGGGGCACACATTCCCCACCCCTGGGATAAAGGATGCCTTTTTAAGTCCCAGGGATAGGGAATAAATTGACTCCTCTTGGTGGAAGACAGAGGGAAGCCCACAGGTGAGCCAAGGAAATCAACAGAAGTGTTAACAAAAGTGTTATCTTAAACCAAAACCAAACCTGAAAGCAAAATAAGTTTAAGGAAACTGGTAAAAACTGTAAAGGAAGAGCGCCCAGCAACCTGCTGGCTCTTGACTGAATTTAGCACGGATCCCCAGGCTCAGACACTCACAGCTCACACAAGATGAGGTTTAAGACCATTTATTTGGAAAAGGGTAGGAATACATGGGATTAGTAGAATAAAACCATAAAAGCATGCATAAATGTATAAGAACCCAGACCAAGCAAGCTAAAAACTAAAACTACAAAGTCATACGTCACCCAGACCGCACTCAGCTGACACACCCCTGTTCTAATCAAAGGAACGTCTTTATACTATTCTTTTTGCTCCTGCCCCCCTCCCTTCAGCTTTGATGCGTGGAGTTTCTTCACACCTCTGCCCGGGATGGTTAATCACTCAAGGACACAAGACAGTTACAATCGGCTTGGCTCCGGTCGTCTCCCCCTCATACAGCTGCCTGGTTCTTATCTCCCTACCTAGGGAACCATAAAATTCACAAATTAAAAGACATGCCAGTCCCAAGGTCCGGTTAACCCTCGCCCTACCCTTACACCTCCCCCCTTAAGATGGAATTTCTAGAAAATTCCATCCTACCTCCCTTTAACCTTACCCAGTTTACACATTGACCCCTGTTTTTTATTCTCTTTTTTGTGCCCACGTAGGGGCAGGGGTTTCTCGCACCAACCCTCGACTTCTCCCTCCTGGCCGAAGCTCCGGGATAGCCCATCCGCCACGATGTTCTCCTTGCCCTTGATATGGGAGATGGTAAAATCAAAATCCTGTAGTGCCAAGCTCCATCTTAACAATTTCTGGTTGGTGTTTTTTACCCAGGATAGCCAGCATAGCGGAGAGTGGTCAGTTTGTATTTGGAACGGCCGCCCCCAAAGGTATGGGCGCAATTTCCCCACCGCCCATACAATAGCCAAACATTCCTTTTTGATGGTAGCCAAGGCCCTCTCTCGGGGCAGCAACTTTTTGTTGATGAACGCTACGGGCTGAAGCTGCCCCCTTCTCCTTCCTGAAGCAGCACCGCCCCCAACCCTGCTTCAGAAGCGTCCGTTTGGACCACGAACGGCCGATCGAAGTCGGGTGCTCGGAGGACTGGAGCCTGCTTTAACTTTTCCTTTAACCTTTCAAATGCCCGCTGGCAAGCTTCCGTCCACTGTACCCGCACCGGCTGTCTCTTCCTACACAAATCCGTCAGGGGCGCCACTAGCTGGCTAAAGCTGGGAACAAACCTGCGATAATAGCTCGCTAGTCCCAAAAAGGACTGGACCTGTTTTTTAGTTTGCGGGATGGGCCACTGTTGGATTGCCTCTACTTTGGCCTCCATAGGCTTTAACGCTCCCTGTCCCACTCAGTGTCCTAAGTACGTTACTTCCCCCCTTCCGAATTGGCATTTGGAGGCCTTCACCGTTAACCCGGCCTCCTGCAACCGGCCGAGCACCTGGGTTAGATGTTTTAAGTGCTGCTCCCAGGTGTCACTAAACACAGCCACGTCATCCAGATAGACACACGAAAAAGCCCCCAGCCCCTCTAAAACCTGGTCCATAAGTTTCTGAAAGCCCCCCGGAGCAATCGAGAGCCCGAACGGCAACACTGAACTGATAGTGCCCCCTAGGGGTAGAAAAGGCGGACTTCAACGCAGCATCCTCATCTAGCAGCACCTGCCAGTACCCCTTGGTTAAGTCCAACGTGGAGATGTACTTGGCCTTTCCTAGCGTTTCTATCAGATCATCCGTCCGTGGCATCGGGTAAGCCGCCACCTGTGGTAAATAACTGGCAAGGAGTCCAACAAGGAAAAGTGTTATCCTTGTGTTCTAGCACATCTCATCATGGTATGCCAATACTGAATGTGTGCCAGAGAGGGATAACAATTTCCCCTACATCTCCCCTTTTATTCTTTTAATTGTAAAGACTTGTAAGCATAATAAATTTGTCATTTGCTTGGTTTTGAAGCCTTGGGATGGCAAGAGGGAACACACCATGACAATAATCCTGGGATACATTGTATGAAACAGCAGAAGGTGATTAATAAAAATACAATCAATACAGCATATTGAAATATAGTTTTTAACCATCCTGTTGGAAACCAGGACCACAAAAACTTCCACCACTCAGGTGCAATATCTTGTTTAACTGCATGTGCATATGTTTTAAGTAAGTCCAGTTGGTGTTGAATTTGGTTACTATTGTCTGTGAGATTGAAACAGCACATATTTTCCACAGCTTCGCAGCCAAGATGTCTTTGTAACAACAAAAAGTCTATTGCAGCTCGATTGTCCAGTATAGCATGGCGTAAATCCTGTTGTTCTTGAATCAAAAGTCCAATAGCAATGGAAGTACTGTTAATTATCTTTGCTAGTAAACATGCCAGATGCCCAAGTTGTTTGGCATTTCCCACAGCCAATCCAGGAACCCCAACAAGGCTCATAGCCAGGGAGATATATTCTGCTGGACTCATAACAGTAACATTTCCATCACAAACTGCATTCATAGTGTCAGTCTCTCTTTTCTGTCGAGTATTTTTAGTAGGCCGGGGTGGTAGAAACACTGTCAAGCGACTAAGACAACATTGTGTTAATGTTATATTAGCTGGTACATAATTATAAGTACGAGACCCACATGTGAAAAACCATCCAATTGGCAATATAATGTGTCCATAGTTACTTGTTACATTTTCTATCTTTGAACAATTCCACAAAGAAGGCCCTGGGGACAAACAACCTTTTAGTGGACGGTGAATAGAGCAATTTACCATTCTAGCACATGTGTTATTCTTGTGGTTTACAACATATGGGGTGTATAACTGTATAGCATCTTGGGGTAACTGGTATGTAGCAATTCTCCATTGGGCCATGGTATGATAATGAATTTCACTAAAGTTCAGAAATTTACTCAACCCAGTAACATTACCAAGAGAACCAGGAGCTTTGCATATGGGAATGAGACGTGTACTAAGTAATCCATGCATATCTGGAGCATCAGTAAGACAGAAATCAGTGGTGTTTACTATTTTTGCTAACTTTATCCATACATTGTACTGCATTCTATCATGTAGTGGAGTGCTTATAACTGGACAAGTTATACAGCTAAATAACAGAATTATTGTCAGCAAAGAATTAGCATCTAAGCAAGCAAATGTAGCAACTAGAAAATTCTCGAGTTGGATCAACGTGCTGTTGCTCCATTAATTTTTGAGCTTGGAGAGATAACGCCTTTATCTCTCCCCATGTTGGTTTATGTTTTTGGACGTGCGCCCTGCCACATGCTTTCAGGGGGTCCTCCTGGAGTTGTAGGGAGAACTCCGGAATCGGGTTGGTTAATCCTTGATGCCACGACATGCTCTTTCCAGGGCTTCACACACTGTGCTGGAACCCACACTGGTCCTGTTGGAGTAAGCACAGCAGCATAACCCCGACCCCAAGTGATCAAGGGGACAGGGCCGTGCCAGACAGGATTAGGTAGCTGCCGGTACGTGACCAGCGGCTGCGGCAAAGGGGTATGCATTTGGAAATGTTGTTGTAATCGGGTAGTATTAGTTGGTAGGAGAACATTCAAATGGTTAATAGTGAACAACACTTTTGCCAGCCATTCCTGGCGGGAGCCCAAACCAATGGGGATCCCTGCTTTTTGTTTCTGTTTGTATAAATGCTCTTTCAAGGTGCGGTTGGTGCGTTCAACAATAGCTTGACCAGTAGAATTATATGGAATGCCAAAAGTATGTGTAACCTGCCAGGTTTCACAAAACTGTGCAAAAGAAGTACTGCAATAAGCAGGTCCATTATCTGTTTTTAAGGCAGAAGGTATTCCCATTATTGAGAAACTTCTAATGCAATGATTAATAACATGTTTTGTTTTTTCTCCTTTTTGACATGTGACCCAAATATATCCTGAGTAAGTGTCAACTGACACATGAAGGTATTTCCATGGAGTGAAAGGATTAAAATGAGTAACATCCATTTGCCATAGCTCATTGGCTACTGTGCCGCGAGGATTGACACCTATATCAGGGGCTGAATGTACTTTTGTGCACTGTGGGCATGATTGGATAATGGCACGTGCCTGATCCAATGGTAATTGAAACTGTTTTGCTAAGGCTTTAGCATTTTGATGATGAAACGCATGGCTTTCCCATGGAGTTAGTTTTTGCACAGCTAGAGCTCGAAGGGATTGATCAGCCACTTGATTACCAGTGGAGATCTCCCCGGGGAAGGGTTGATGACTACGGATGTGAGCAATAAAATATTCATTGGTGCAATGAGCCAACAGAGTCTGCAAGGTTATAAAGAGACCTAAAAGGTTCTTATCTATGACTGGGGTTACATAACTTCCTGGAAGACCACGTACTACATTGTTAACATATAAACTGTCTGTTATTAGGTTTAGTGCTTGAGGAAATGTGCGGAAGGCCAAAATAACTGCAGCTAGTTCAGCTCTTTGAGGTGATTTTTGGGGCAGTGTGAACATGGTTCTCCACTGATCTTCCTGTTTCCAGGCCACTACTCCTCTCTTTGGGCTTCCATCAGTGTAAACAGTAAGGGCTTCCTTAATAGGGAAGTCATTTTGTAAAGGCCTGATTTTAACAGACAATTGATTTAAACATTGCAGTCGAGGATCAGAAGGAATATGATATGTAACTTGTCCTACAAAGCCTGCTAAGGCAGCTTGCAATTCTTCAGAAAATGACACTGATCGTTCCCACATCTGAAGAGGCATGGGAACTATCAGAGTTTCTGGATCTTGGGCTAAAAGTGCTCTTGTACGCTCTCGAGCTTTAATAATCAGATTGGCATACATAACTGGTTTTGTAGAGATTGTACAGCTAGGGCTATGACTGAGATACAGCCATTCAAGTATGTGTGTGTGACGATTGCAGGTCTTAGTGTTGCAAGGTCTACTCCTGAACTGAGTGTCACAGGTTTCAATTTGTGTCTGTGTAATAACTGCATATGGTTGACTTAACCCTGTAAGTATAAGTATTAATAGCTCCTAATATCTGCTGAAGTTGTACATAAGAAGGGGATTCTGGTAGATGGAGCTTGGGAGTTACTGGCGTGGAATAAGTTTGCATTATCTTATGTCCTAAATAGTTAAAGGGCTCGTGCTTTTGCACCTTTTCAGGAGCTATCTGCAAGCCATAATGATTAAGAGTTATTATCAAATCTCTTTCCCATTCTTCTGGGAGGGATATTCCAGCCAAAAGAATGTCATCCATGTAATGATACACAATGGCTTGAGGATATTTATCTCTGAAAGGTTTTAAGGCTTGTGCTACATAATATTGATACAAGGTGGGGCTGTTGAGCATTCCTTGAGGAAGTACTTTCCACTGGTATCTATCAGTGGGTTCAGAGTTATTTTCTACTGGAACAGTAAAGGCAAAATATTTTCTATCTTGAGGTTGCAAAGGAATTGTGAAGAAACAATCCTTTAAATCAATCACCATCATTTGATAATCAAATGGGATCAAATTGGGATTTGGCGTTCCACATTGTAGTGGACCATTGGTTCAATTATTCTGTTTATGGCCCTGAGGTCATGCAAAAGCCTATATTTGCCTGATTTCTTCTTAATTACGAAGACAGGGGTATTATATGGGCTGGTTGAAGGTTCAATATGTTGTTCACATAATTGAATCTTCACTAACTCTTTTAAAGCTAACAATTTTTCTTTGGGCAATGGCCATTGTTCCACCCATATAGGTTCAGCCTGTTTCCAGACGAGGGGTAGAGCAGTATGATTAGTCATTTATCTGCAAAGTGGTGTTAAACTGTGAAAGTAGGTCACGACCCCACAAATTTACATGTACTTCTAAAATTATCGGTTTAATTTGAGCTGTGCGATGACTTCCAGGTGCAGTCACATTAATCCAGTGTGTACTTTGCTTGGAAATTTGGGGTCCGCCCACACCCCAGACTGCAGGTGCTGGTTCTGTAGGCCACTCTGTAGGCCAAAGATGCTCTGAAATGACAGAAACATCGGCACCTGAGTCTAGGATTCCCTCAAATGATCTACCATTTAACTGGTACCACCGCTTGGGTTTTTCAGTCTGAATGTGTTGTAGTACTGCTGCTATTTGAGGGTGGATTTGGTCAGTAGATCCAAATCCTTCAGTGTGTTGACAATTTTTCTCTCCCACTGGCAATACACAAGGGATTAAGATGAGTTGTGCCCATGCATCTCCAATTCTTAATTTCATAGGTAGATGGCTCCACATTTGAACATAGATTATGCCTTGATAGTTTGAATCAATAACCCCTGGCACAATTTGGATGCCTTGTTTACTGGCATCGGATCGGGGTAAAATAAGCCCAATAGTTTGATTAGGTAAGGGGCCCTGGAGTTGAGAGGGCATAAAAATGACTTCTCCAGGTAAAGTAATTTCTTTGTCTTCAGTGTTACTTAAATCTATGCCTGCATTTCTGCTGGTAACAGTGGGTGTTTTAAATGCAGTTGCAGGCATGGATGATGAAGCACCTTTATTTCCCGGGCTAGGTGCAGGCCCGTTAATTAGTTTCCCGCTTCTTGGTTTCCTGCTTCTTGGTTCACTGTATTTCTACACTGGTTTGCCCAGTGATACCCTTTTCCACATTTAGGGCAGGGTTTAGATGGCTTCTTTTTGTCTCCCTCCCTTTTTATGAGCACCTCCTCCAGGAGCACGACATTGGTTTTTAAAATGACCTGGCTTTTTACAATTAAAGCAATTGCCACGTGGCTTATTGCCTTGTTGGAGGGCTCCAGCTAACATGGCCATTTGGTGTATCTGAGTTCCAACATCTGCGCAAGCCTGGATCATGTCAGCTAACTCATAAGTTTGCTGAGCAATAACCGATTGCAAAACTTTACGGCAATCAGCATTGGCGTTCTCATAGGCTAATTTCTTCATTAATTCTGCTTTTGCTTCTTCATTGTCAATTTGTCTCTGTAAGGCTTCCTTTAACCTGTCTATAAATTGATGGTAAGGCTCACTAGGTCCTTGGCGTGTGATAGTAAAGGATTTTGAAGGTTTTCCAGACACTGGCACCCTTTGAAATGCTTTCAGGATGCAGCGGTTAATGGCTTGAAAGGTAGGCATAGGTAGTTGCGCCTGCGCCTCTATCCCTGCAAACTGTCCACTGCCATACAACTGCTCTGCTGTTATCACCATTAGAGCTAAGGGCTATATGGAGCGACTCCTTTCTATATTCACTGTCCCAAACTACATATTGGGCTGGACTTAGGATCATGCGAAATAAATCTTTCCAATCTTGAGGAAGCATAGTGTATCCATTGCCAATACTCTCCACCATGCCTTGGGCATAAGTAGAGCGTATGCCTGTCTCTTGAATAGCTTTATTCAATTCTCTAAGTACTGAATAAGGCAATTATGTCCAATTGATAACTACCTGTCCTTGGTCATTTTGATGTGAGGTTATAGGATAAGCTGAAGGAAAGTTATTAAGACCTTCAAACAGCTCATCTGAGGTTAATGTTCCTTTCCTCTTTTCCTCTTCAAAAGCCTCACGGACTTTACTAAGTTTTGGCAACACTTCACTATTTGCTTCTTCTCCTCTCAGCTGTGAAGCTGATGCAGGAGGCACTAACTGGGGATATGGGAGTGATGTTTGAGAAATGGGAGCGATAAAAGATAATGAGCTGGAGGATGCCTCGGTTCCTACCTTCTCCAGCGCATCTTTGCATCGCTGCCACAGCAACAAGTGCTGTATGGGAGCTCGTGGTTCAGTGTATAGGTGTGTACCTATTTTCACCCAATCTGTGAGCTGAAGTGTCCCTGCCTCGGGATACCAAGGGCATTGCAACCTATTTCATTTACTAGGTCACTTACATGACTGAGGGATACAGTTGTACAACCTTGCTCTTTTAAAATTTTATGTAGCTCTTGTGCATGAAGCTTCTGCGGAGCTGACAATTCCCCCCCCCCATACTCACGATAAGGGAGCGTAGTAACGCTGAGGTGCACCAAGGCTATTCCAGCCGATGAGCAGGGGGTTTCCTGGATCCGATCACGTCGGGGTCACCAGATGTGGTAAATAACTGGCAAGGAGTCCAACTGCATGAAGATGAGGCATCCCAAACAGGCGGCCCCATCCTGTTTTTTATTAAGAACTAAGTGGTTACATTTCCTGTTTACAAGCTATGATTGGTTGTTAAGTACAGCATGTTAAATGCATGATTACCTCGTGAACAGAAGGTGTTGGTTAGTGTATGTTCAGCATGAATATACCATATAAGGGTTAAGGAAATATGTGATCATAGCATAGTGTCTTCAATACTGTATTGTATTCTGTGGTTCTTGCGTCAGCACATTCCAAGGCATGACCAGCAAGTGCCAAGATGTTTCTTAGCAAGGCTTTATCTTAAAAGTGTTATCCTTGTGTTCTAGCACATCTCATCATGGTATGCCAATACTGAATGTGTGCCAGAGAGGGATAACAATTTCCCCTACAGCCACCGTGGAGACACTGTAAAGTTTACAAAAGTCCACGCAAAAACAGATCAAGCCATCTTTCTTCGCTACGAGTACCAGGGGGGAGGACCAAGGGCTGTGGCTCTTTTTAATAACCCCCATAGCCAACATCTCCTTGATCTCCTTATTCACTATTTCCAACTGCCTGCCGTTCAGCCGGTGGGGAGGGGACTGAATTGGCGGGTGATTTCCGGTATCAATGGAATGCGTCGTCAGGGACGTCCGTCCCGGCAGCCCCGAAAACAACCACCCAAATTTCCCCAAACACTGTTTCAGCTGTTCCTGCTGCTTTAAACCCAGTTCTTCCGGTATCTGGATGTCGGCCAGCCCCTCCTTTCCCTGATAGCTAGCCAAGACTATCCCCGCCCCCCCCGTCTAACGGGTCCCCCTTTTCCACCTGGCACACTCGCACGGCTCGCTCCTGAAACGGCTTCATCATGTTTACATGATATACCTTTGAGCGGCGTTGGGTGGTGGGGTCCTTTAATAGATAGTTGACTTCGTTTAGCTTTTTCTCCACTACCAGGGGCCCTTCCCATTTGACCACGAGCTTTTCCGGCTTCAGCGGTTTTAGCACCAATACCTTGTCCCCTTCCTGGAACACCCGTTGTTGCGCTTTCCGATTGTACCACCCTTTCTGGGTTTGTTGGGCTTGGGCTAAGTTTTCTTGGGCAGCTTCCCCCACCTCATGCAGCAAATTCTGCAAGTTTTGCATGTAGGCTACCACCGAAATAGGAGTGGGGTTGGTCCATCCTTCCCACCCCTCCCTCAGCAACTTCAATGGGCCCCTCAGTTCCCGCCCGAACACCAGCTCATTTGCCGAAAACCCCAAGCTATCAGTCTTAGCATCTCGAGCGGCAAAAAGGAGATAGGGTAGCGCCTGATCCCAATCCGTTATGTGTTTGGTGGCGTACGACTTCAGCATTCTTCCAAGAGTTTGATTAAACTGCTCTACTAGCCCATTGCCCTCATGATGATAAGCCGCAGAAGTGCACTGCTGCACCCCGGCCAGCTTCACAGTTCTTTCAGCAGCTGGGACATACCCCCCCAAGTCATGTACCAGTACTTTGGGGACTCCCAGGTGGGTGAAGATTGTCATCATTGCTTTCGCCAGCTGCGGGGCGGAAATAGTGGCGAGGGGCACCGCCTCCACAAACCGGGTGGCATAGTCTACCAGGGTTAGAATGTATTTCTTCCCCGACCGGGTGGCCAGGCTGAACGGTCCCAATATGTCCACCCCCATTTTTTCAAACGGCACCTCCGTAATAGGAGAAGGACGAAGTGGAGCCTTAGGGTGATCCCGGGGAAACCCTACCCTCTGGCAGGTGTCACACGTGGAACAAAAGTCCCGTACCTCTTGGGCTACCCTTGGCCAGTAGAAGTCTCGGCTCACCCGCTCTAGGGTTCGGCGGATCCCAAGGTGCCCTCCCCACAGCAACTCATGAGCTGCCTCTAGCACCTTCCCCCATGACGACCGGGGGACCACCAGTTGCTTCCTCTCCACCCTGCCTCCCCCTTTGGGTGAGAACAATCGGTATAACAGTCCCTTTTCCCAGGCAAACACCGCCATGCCTGTCTTCCCCCGTCCGTCTGACTGGCCCCCCACCGCCTCCCGAAACCCTTGTAGGGTGGGGTCTTCTTGTAGTTCTTGGTGGAATTCGGGGGTATCCAGACTCTTCGGGCCCAGGCCTCCCCCCTCCCTTTCAGCTTCGGCCACCTTGTTTAAAGGGGCCTCTTCCCCTTCGCTCCCCGAGTCCTCCCTCCGCTTAGCGGCTTTCCCGCGGGTAACCACGGCAAGTTGTGTAACTTTAAAACATAAGTCATTTCCCAGTAAGAAAGCTGGCCCTTCCATGTGGGTGAGTATAACCAATTCTCCCTTCCACCCCCGGTACTCAATCTTTACTCGAGCCAGCGGCACCTCAAAAGGAGGTGCTCCGTACGGAGTTACGGTCGTAGTCCGGCCTGAAAGTTTCTGTCCCGGCTTGAGCAGGCCTATATGTACGCTACTCAGATCCACGCCGGTGTCTCTTTGAGCCCGCACCTGTCTCCCATCGACCACTACACACTCACATAATTTCTTCCAGCTCCACTGAAGCTGCGCCGGGGTCACCAACCTCATCGCCACGGCCGACAAGGAACCTGGCTTCTCCGGACCTGCTGTCGCCTTTGCCACTCCGGCTGGCTCGGTGCTCATGTACTCCCACTCCAGGTCAGCCACTTCTCCGTCGCTGTCGTCACTCCAATTGGACAACGGGGAGGCCAGTGCCGGTGGGGCCGCCGCTTGCCCCCAACTGTTTTGCTGCCAGCTTGGGGCATTCTCTCTTCAAGTGCCTGGGCTCCTTGCAGTAGAGGCACCCCCCGCTCACTTGGGGCCCTGCCGCCACCGCTGCCGCAGGGGCACTCCCCTTTCCTCCACGTTCCTTCCCGGGCCAGGCCGCCTTCTTTTCTGCCGCCGCTCCACTAGGACCCTTCTCTCTGGACCCTTCTCTGCCACTCGAGGGGTCCCCCTTGGGCCCTTTCGCTCGAACACCTGTAGGCAATCCACCATCTTGGCCACTTTCATCGGCGTTTTGGGGTTCTTTTCCCCCATCCAGGCATCATACTTCTCGGGGAACTGCCAATAAAGCTGCTCCTTGGCCATCAGATCTTTAGCCGCCTTGAGGTCGCGGACTCCCTCTGCCCCCATCCAGGCCTCCATTGCCATCAGCATCCGTGTAGTAAATGCCGCGAAGGTCTCCTTCGGGTTCTTGGTAAGCTGCCGAAACTTCTGGCGACAATGCTCTGCCGTGAGGGCATACTGTTCCTTTGCCACTGACTTGAAATGCCCATAGTTGTGTCGCAGCTCCCGGGGAATGGTGGCTATCATCTCCCTCAGAGTCCTGGAGACTTGCGGGCACAGCAGGCTCATCCTCTGGGACCCCCAACTCGTCACAGGTGTCCTCGAAGAGCGCCAGAAAAGCCCCCCACATCATCACCTTCTTGGTACACTGGGAACGCCCGCCGGTCAAATCGGTTTCTCGACGGCCCCGCCGGAGATTGCCCTCAGGTCCCCTCTCTCTCCATCTCGACCACCCTCAGGTGTCGGGTCATCAGCTCCAAGCATTCAGTATACATTCGCTGCATCTTCCCCTCGTTTTTCTCCTCCTCTGCCTTCACGCTGGGGATTCTTCCGCCTGCCGCCCCCTGAGGGTGAGGGATCCCCTGAGGTTGTGGAATCTGTACGCTTGGGCCATTTCCGTCCATCATCCCCTGAGGGAATGAGATCTTCGGCTGAACATCGTACCACGCACTCTCCTGCCCTTCACTTGGCATCCAGAGCTGCACAGAATGTCATCTCTGGGCCCTCTCCATGGAGCTAGGCGTCCCCTCCACCACCCATTCCATAGTGGCTGGGATGGAATCCCCTTCCGCTCCTTCCTGAGATGTCGCCTCCAACAACTCCGCACCAGAAGCTACTGCTCCCTGGTCCTGCAACATTGTCAGCTGTCTACTCGACCTTGCTTGCTCTGGGTTCAAATCGATGCTTCATCTCTATCCCCTTTTCCTACCAGCGTCTTGCCCCTCCGGATCCGTGTCGAATCCCAGTGCTGCCCACCATGTAAAGGAAGAGCGCCCAGCAACCTGCTGGCTCTTGTCTGGATTTAGCACGGATCCCCAGGCTCAGACACTCACAGCTCACACAAGATAAGGTTTAAGACCATTTATTTGGAAAAGGGTAAGAATACATGGGATTAGTAGAATAAAACCATAAAAGCATGCATAAATGTATAAGAACCCAGACCAAGCAAGCTAAAAACTAAAACTACAAAGTCATACGTCACCCAGACCGCACTCAGCCGACACACTCCTGTTCTAATCACAGGAATGTCTTTATACTATTCTTTTTGCTCCTGCCCCCCTCCCTTCAGCTTTGATGCGTGGAGTTTCTTCACACCTCTGCCCGGGATGGTTAATCACTCAAGGACAGAAGACAGTTACAATCGGCTTGGCTCCGGTCGTCTCCCCCTCATACAGCTGCCTGGTTCTTATCTCCCTACCTAGGGAACCATAAAATTCATAAATTAAAAGACATGCCAGTCCCAAGGTCCGGTTAACCCTCGCCCTACCCTTACAAAAACAATATATCAAATTTTGGTATAACTATGCTAATTAAAATCATATTGTTAGTAGAAAATATTTTTAATCTTAAAACAAATACGAACACTTGAAATTTAAACAGAATGGTCCACATACAACAAACATCAAACTTAAATCCCAAACGCGTTTCAACTATAAAAGGTCTTCATCAGTAGAGAGAAAATGATATGTGGATTTTTAAAGCTTATTATACAGATGTTTAAAACAACTTTTTATGCTCCAGATATAGGGAGTTCCTATAGGACCTGAAAAGCAGAAAAAAGAAATAAAGATTGCCAAATGCCTATTGATGTTTTCCTCCTTTTTTTTAGCCCAAGAGTTTACTCTATTAATAATTATTTACCCAAAGTTGGCTCCTATAAATCTTCAAGAATGTAACAAAAAAGATGGGGGACTAGGCATTCCCTCCTCTGTACAAGAGGCTGATGGATAAAAAAATCTATTAGTTTTTGCAAAGATGGCATAATCAAAACAACACTTCCACAAAATACTCACTCTTAGAAAAAAGTATATAATACTGAGGAATCTTACCTTGACTCCCAAGTTATATCTGATTGCACAACTAATATCTCAAGTTTATGTAGACAGGTATATGCAGGATAAACTTGGGAGCCATGTTCTCAATGTTGCAGTTTTTATTTTCTGACTACTAATTGTGGCCGAGCCTGCTCCAGCTGTATTATCAGCTCATTAAGGAGTAAATAATCTCAGAAGTCTGCTCCTAATTAAACTACCTTTCAAGTCCTAAAACATGTAGCAACCGTACCGACAGCCTATGTGCTACACATTGGGCAGGACCTACTCTTCTTCCATGATCCCAGAAGGCTCCAACATGTTCTTCAGTATTTTAAAACACCAGAAATCAAAATAACTGGGAGATAACACCTTCTCGTACTATGTCCCCTCCAGTTTTCTGTCAAATCTGAACTTTTTTCATCCTGATTTTCTCACGTCTTCCACTGATCTCTCCTACAAGTCTCTTGTTAGTTAGGAAATTCCATTGTTATGGATAGCGTATACCCAAGAAAAGCTGTTTCTTGCAGGAACAGTTCCTGTCCTATGTCCATTTGTTGCTCTCCCACTCTCCCTATCTCTCTCTGGGCTCAACTTCTATCACTGCATGGCCAAGAAAGCGAGATAAAGCAGATGTGAAAGCAGAGATGGTGACACCTGTCTATGCAGTGGGGAGGTTTGGGGACCATTGCATTACCCAGAGAGAGAGATGCTGCCTCTGCCCCCTTCCCTCCTTTTTTATCCTCTCTCACGGTGGCAGTGGGGCCTTAATCACCATCGCAGTGTGGGCCAGAAAGTAAATGCATACAAGTGAGAGGAGGAAAGGGCAGCAGCAACGTCTTATACCCTGCCCTGCTGCTGCCTCACATCCAAATTTGGCAGCTGCCCCTTGCTCGCCTGCAAAAGGAAGTAAGGAAGTGGCACTTGTAAGGAGTAGCCACTGCTGTCTCCAGTTGCTCTCCTGCCTCTCACACTGCACACTTTCTTTTGCGCTGCCCAGAGGAAGAGTTAGCAAGAGGAGATAGTGGGTTGATTCTGCTTGTTCATTCACCACTCTGGGTGACACAGCACAAGGAAGGAGGATGGGGCCTACCAAATGTATGTTGCTAAGGGGTGCTCATAACCTGAAATGTGGTCTACCCAGTGTAGTTGCACTGTGCAACATAATACATGGAATCATTAAAGAATACCATTTGGATGTGGCTGTACTTTGTGTTCTTCAGCAGATCACAGCCTTATTTTCTTCTTATAGGTTGATACTTATGATGTGACAGTGACAGAAGACCTGGGGGAGATCCAGTTGATAAAAATTGAGAAACGGAAGTATTGGTTTCCTGATGATTGGTATCTTAAGTATGTCACTGTGAAAACACCAATTGGTGATTACCTAGAGTTTCCATGTTACAGATGGATTACAGATGAAAAAGAGGTAGTACTCCGAGATGGACAAGGTAAGTGCTTTGGAAGGTTCGTTACTTAAGAGCCAAACTAAGAACTGCTCTAGCTTCAGTTGCCAACTTTAATCCAAGGTAACAAGCCATGGGATATTGTATTCACATTGATTGTTCTTGGATGTAACATTAATCTATGGGTTATCATTATGGAAACAAGCCTTACATGCTCACACACTAACAGAACAATACTATAAAACTCTACAAATTCATCAAACACAAAACAGAACCAAAACAATACATACCAAAGATTGTTCAGCAGAGAGAAGAAGTAACTGACTTATGATAAAAGCCCAATGACCTGGGCTTTTATCATAAGTCAGTTACTTATGATGGGGATAATTTAAAGAAAAAAGTTCTTTAAAATGATAAAATGCAAAGTGTCTCGTTTTTTTAATATATATAAAAATAACAGTTACAATTGGGTCTCAAAATAAACATGCTAAACTATATTAAGATGGGGAAAGAGAGGAAAGGAGGAGGGATTAGAGAGAAATCATAAGAAAGAACTGAATTTGACATATAAATGGTAATTAAGAAATTGGCATTTTTGGCAGGAAGAGGGCTAAAAATGTACTTTAACCTTGCCCTTAAATGTTTTTATTGTAAGTGTAGTTGTTTTATGTATACCTTTGTTTGTATGCATTATATGTGATGTCTTTGTTGGTGATGTTTAAAAATAAAAAATAAAAAATATATACAAATAAACATGCTAAACTTACACTAACCATTCCAAAGAAAAGAAAAGAAAAAGAAGATAAGATGGCCCAGTATGCATCTGCCTGTATTTCCATACTTGGGTTGCAATCCTATAACCACTTGCCTCGGAGTAAGCCCCATTGAACTAAGTGGAACCTATTTCTGTATAGGATTAAACTATTAATCCTGTAGAGGATTAAACTATTAACCTCAAACTTTCATATGTGCTGATGATAAGAAAGAACCATAAGAAAATAAATATGGTACTCTATGATCTGTAAAAAGTCAGGATGAGGTAGTTGGGCTGTCTTAAAGATGAGTATATATTTGGTTTGGCCAATTTCTTTTATGTATCAATTTTTTAAAAGTTTCCTGTAATATATGACAATTCATTATTTTCTTTACTTAGGGCGCAATCCTATGTTAATAGTCAAAAGCCTCCAAAATCAGAGGCTGCTGAATAGCCTAATGATGCAGGACAGCTAGAGCCATGCTCCAGCTGCTCTGCATTTTTGCTAGACAGGGAGACATGTGAGTTGTAGGCAAGCACAATTTGTGACATTGCACAACTTCATGATTGATCATGGGGCACATCAGCCTTAGCTTCCAATTTCCTGGCATTGTGGAGTTTGGACCAAGGTGAGAGAGTCTTATCTTCTGGTCTTTTAAACCAACAAGATTTTTGATGATTGAGTATATGCAATATTGTGTGCAATATGGGCAAATACACACATTTTTGCAAGCACTTTTCTCTGCTATATTGTTTTTTAAAGTATGTTTCCCTGTTAATATAAACATTGTTGTGTACTCACTAAAATATTCTGTGAATTGCAAATACTGAGAGTTAACTGTTTTCCAGTTTGCATATTGATTCAAGAAGTGTGACTTTGGTACGTTATCAAAATGTGAACTGAATGAAATTCTCCCCATCCCTACTGCAGAAGTGAAGGAACTAGAAGTTCTATTGATCTGGAGTTATCCACTATTTATTTATTTAAAACATTTCTTGGCCACCTTTGAGGGCAGAAACCCCAACAAGGTAGCTTACAACAATAAAATACATAAAACAGTTAAATATTAGAAGCAATAAAAGCATGTTCACAATAAAATAGCAATTAAAAATAATAAAACCTGCAAAAACAATAATAGCAGCAATAACAGTACTCATCATTGTAAAATAAAATGTTTTTAAGGCTTTCTTAAAAGCCTGCAAGGATGGTGCATGGTGGACCTTGAATGGGAGTTTGTTCCAGAGGTTTGGGGCCACTGCAGAGAAGGCCCTCTCCCAAGTGGACACTCACCTAATTGCTCTCACAAGTGGGCAAGTGAGAAGGGCCTCTCTTTCTGATCTTAAAGTATGGACAGGCTGATATGGGTGAAGGCAGTCCTTCAAGTAACTTGGTCCCAAACTGTTTAGAGCAGTGGTTCCCAATTGGTGGTCCGTGGACCCCAGGGGGTCCGCGTAACCCACCCAGGGGGTCCGTGGCACCATTCACATATTCACCATTCATTTCTGGAGTCCACTGACAATGAATTCCGACAAGAAATAAAATATAACATCACTGAGCACCTGCATGATTTAGCGACTAGCTTCAGAGATTACTTCTGAAAACTCATGGATAAGGAATCCTTTTGAATGTGGTGATGTACAACTAACAACTCTATCTGCGGAAAAGCAAGATGCACTTGTTGATGTGACTTGTGAGGGTTCATTGAAATCATTCTGGACCAATTCTGGGTGAAGTTTTTTCCTGATTATAAGAAGTTAGGTGAAAAAGCTTTGAAACATCTAGTTCCCTTTTGTTCCACATATCTTTGTGAACAAACATTTTTGACATTTTGTTATATGAAGAAGCATAGAAATCGGCTCAATGTTGATCCAGATTTGAGATTAAAGGTAGGAAATATTGAACCGGATGTGGAAGGGATTGTTCGGGACAAAAAGAGGCATGATTTCTCCCATCACATTTTGGTTTAGTAGCTGCTAGACATGTCATAATTTGTAAACTAGACGTTAGTAAAATTAAATTTGTCTTTATATTCCTAACTAAATCATTGTCATTTTTGCGTGGTAATATCACAAATATCACAAATTTTATGGTCTGTTTTTTAGTATACCTAAAATCTTTTGCTTATTAGGGGCTACCCCTTATTTTCTCCAAAAAATTGCTCCACACAGGTAACTACCATAGAGATAACATTTTTTTTTCAAAAGGAGGGGGTCCATGGCTTGGCATTTGAAAAACATGAGGTCCGCAGTACTTAGCTAATTGGGAACCACTGGTTTAGAGCTTTAAAAGTTAAAACCAGCACTTCGAATTAGACTTTGGCTTTGTTAGCAGAGAGGAGAAATCTACATTACACCCTAAAATCAAGCAATTATAGAACATAGTCATTAAACAAAACTATGGTTTAGAAAACATTGCTAAGGCTCTGCAGTTTTCAACCAAGCACAAAAAAGCAGGGAAATTGGGAGTTAAGGCTCATAAGTTAAGGCTCACAAGCCTTTAATGCCACATCCTCCCTAAGGAGGCAGAAAGTGCAAGTGAAATTCTCATTCTCCTAAATCAGATAAACCATGAGGACAGGATGGAGAATATGATATGCAGAGGTGTCTGTGGGGTTGTGGAAAACTGATAATGAATAACTTAGGGCCACCTACTTTTCTTTTTTGTTTAGAGCAGCACTTTCGCAATCTGGTGTTCTCCAAAGGTGTAGTACTACAACTCCCATCATTGCAAGTCAGTATGTCCCATGGTCAGGAATGCTGGGACTTATAATCTCAAATATCTGGAGGGCAGCAGGTTATGATATGCAAAATGATGTACAGAAGTGACTGTGGGGCTGTGGGAAATTGATAATGAACAACTTAGGGCCATCTAACCTCTCTCTTTTTTAAAGCATCTCTTCATGTTGAGAATTGCAACCCAACACATCTGAAGGGCATCATGTTGGGGAAAGCTGTTCTAGAACAAGGGCAGGCAGAATGTAGATCTCCAGATGTTTTGGAGTTCAACTCATAAAGGCCCCTATCAGCATGGGCAGCAGTCAGAAATGCTGGGAGTTGATGTCCAAAACATCAGGATGGATCTATTTTCTGTCCACATCTGTTCTAAAGTATGATATTTTCCAGCATTAAGATATGCGATCCATCATGGAACTCCAAAAGAGCTGCATCACTTTAAATAGACTGTCTTAAACCAAATGAAGCAACAATGAATGAATCTTGAATACCTAATTCAGATAGTTCTTCAGACGTCAACAGTAGTTTTCAACACATGGCATAGGCTGTCTGTTTATTGAATATCTGATAGATAGTGTTGGGGGACTAACATAGAGGGGTTTTCTTATGTGTTCAGCAGTGTGAGATCAAAGGCAGTGCTACCACCTAATACTTTCATGTGTAAGGATTATTTTAAAATTAATGATGAAAATGATTTTTGTCTTTCTCATAACACATTACATGGGAGTTGCAGTGCAACACATCTGGAAAGCACCAGACTGGAGAAGGCTGGTTTACCCTTGAATCCTATACATGTCTTCTCAGAAGTCAGTGCCACTGAGTTCACTAGGGCTTCCTCCCAAGTGGTATAGGATTGCAAAATAATCTCATCTGAAAGGAGTTCAAGACAGCCAAACTTTTCTGCTCCTCTGTCACTTTGATGAGATGATGTATTGTGGAGGAAACAGTATATTTTCTATGAACACATTTAATAAAAAAATATTGAATCTTTGAAAAGCAGGATACTGACCAAAAGTTGAAAATGCCTGGCACATGCTCTGGTTCTAGATCTGTAACAAATAGTGCCCCTTTTCTTATCAGTCATGCTGTTATATGCTAGATGTATATGAGAGAAAAATATTGGGCAAACTCTGTATTTGGTAAGGATATAGAAAAGTGTTCCCCATCCTGCTGTCCTCCAGATGTTTGAGATTATAAGTCCCAGTGGGTAGCCCAAAGCACCCATGGTAGAGTTGATGACATTCTGAACTCTGTTAGTTTTTCTAATATTTTTTATGAGGTTGAACAAAACTATTGTGTATTCTTTTCTCCGGTACCAACATCTTTGACAGCTTTAGATTATGAAATATTTTCCTTTAGAATTTAATATATATATATTGTTCTTTGTCATGGTCTCTGTGCATCACACATATGGGTTCTGCGCCTGCACAGAGCCATGCTTCAGGAAACTTCTAAAGCTGAGGAACACTCATTTGGGTGGGAATCCCTCTCCACCATCTGACCGTCCATGTCCTGTGGGTTTCTGCCGATCTCCTCAGTTTCTCTTCAACCACTTTACTGGACGCATTAAGGGAGCTTCGTTTTAGTTAATTTAGAATACTTGAGCATTTAAGGATGCTTTCTTTCTTAGTTCTACCTATTATTCTTCCATTTTTCTTATTCTTTGTTCTTAATGGGGTTTTTTTTAAAAAAAAATAAATTAGCTTTTTTCATATAAGATTACTTTATTTTTTCTATCCTATCTGAGGTGTATGGCACTGAAGGCCATACACCCCAGTGTTAGATGTGGCAGCAAGCTATTAGATGTGGCAGCCAGGCACTCTTTTTGCCTGGTCTGCCTAGGCAAATCCCATGTGGTCGAGTTCTGCCCACATTGTATGAGTTTCTCAAAGCAAATGAGACGTCATAGATTGGGTCACTTAAAAGTTCTCTTGTGGAAGAAAACATTGCTTGAAGTGGATAATCTAAAGCTTATAAAGACCATGAATCCATCAACAGTCCCTATAGAACTACCAGGCCTAAGTACTGGTCCTGTAGATCCTTCGACTTCTGCTCAGTTGTTGACTATGTTGACCGCTATCAAACTTACCAAGGAAGTTAAATGGTCAAAACAGACAGAGGTTTCGAAACCAAAAAAGAGAAATGTCTTCAAAACCAAACATGAGTTTAAAAAGGCGAAAACAGTAGGAGTCGCTTTTACACCTCCACCCCCTAGTCTGAACTCACCAACCACTTCGGTGAGGCGTTCTCTGACACCCGCAACAGCTACAAAGTTGAGACAGGAAGTATCGACACCGAGACCTCCGATATCAATAGTGGATCATGGCAATACAACTTTGTCGAAATAGGAAATATCGACACCACATGGCTACTTGTGGTACGATAAAGCAAAGGTTAATGTAGAATTTAATAATCATTATGTGAGACGTGCTGTTTTAAGAATATGGAATAAATATAAACCAAGTTTCGATCAGAAAATACCACTTTGGGTATCGGCACAGGAGGCTATTCATAGAACAGAATTCAAAAATATATAAATCATTGACATATAATGATGTATTAGAAATGCCACAAGATGAATATAAGTTAAAATCAAGGGCGGAACTGCTGAAAGAAGTTTATACATGTCAATGGTTTTCTTATGTACAAATTATGGAAAGATTTAAAATAGATAAAAAGAACTGTGGGTTTGAGCAATTAAAATCTGAATTTGAAATGGCACTATGTACAAATGATGAACATGTTATCTCAAAGATGTATTATCTTTTATTAAAGTACAAGACGGAGGATAAGCAGGTGATTGTATGATAAAATGGGCTCAAAACTTTGGATACAACATCTTAATGGAACAGTGGGAGAAAGGTTTAAAATTTACTTTATGTTCAAGACTTAAAGAGAATTTCTATAAGATGATGAATAGATGGTATATGTCTCCTGTAAAGTTAGCTAAAATGTATAGGGTGCCTCGTGAAACTGTTGGAAATGTGAAGAACGAGGAGGAGGAGGAGGAACCTTTCATCATCTTTGGTGGACTTGTAAAAAAGCCAAACCATTTTGAATACAAATACATTCTTTAATTCAAAAAATACTAAAGACTAATATACAAATGAAACTGTAAGCTTTCCTACTGGACTAATGGATAAACAGTTAAAAGAGAAGTGGGGATGACAATGGCAGTGAGACTGTTGTGCACACAAAAATGGAAGAATGAAACAACACCAACAACGAATGAATGGATGTTCAGGATGCTGGAATTGGCAGAGATGGCAAAACTCACATCAATAATGAGAGAAAGGTCAACATTCACGTTTATATCTGAATGAAAACCTCTGATAGAATTTTTGCAAGAAAAAGAAAGAAACGATGTATTTGTGGATTCAATGTATGAGATATAGTTAATAGAAGAAAGAAATGAATTTTATTATTGTGTTAAATGTAATTAAGGAATGAGAGAAGATAGTTCGCCTTTCTGATATGAAAAAAGCCGAAAGTACGCCTTAACCTTAGATTTTTAAAATTGTGTTTTCGTGTGTATTTTTTGTTTGTATTTCTGTTTGTCTGTGATGTTTGAAACAATAAAAAGCACTATTAAAAAATCGTAAAAATCAACGGATGAACAGATCTGATTCAAACTTGGCAAGGCTAAAGTACTCCTTAAGTGCAATCATGGTGCCAAGTTTTATCTCTTTATCTTTAATAATAACATTTTATAAACATAATAATTTTAAAACCTCAAATTAAAAAAAAAACCTAAAAATAAATGGATGAATGGATCTGCTTCAAATTTGGTATGGCTAAAGCCCTACCTAAAAGCTACTATGGTGCTAAATTTTTTATCTTTAAAAATGATGGGTTTTTTTTAAATGGTTTTAAAACCTAAATTTTTTAAAAATTCCTAAAAATCAAGGGATGAACGAATCTGATTCAAATTTGGATAAAGCCTCACCTAAGAGCTACCATTGTGCCAAGTTTCATCTGTTTTTCTTTAAATGTGATGGAGATATAAGCATTTTTGTTAATTTCCACTAAAGTAGAGCTGCCCTTTTGCTGGGGAGGATGGGGAAAATTCAGATTTTTCTTCAAATTTCATAATCTCCCCCTTCCCAGATTTGCTACCAAAAATCCTGACAAATCCGGGTTTTCCCTGTCATATGGTCACCTAGGCTCCAATTTTTTAAATGCTGCAATCATCTGCTTGCTTACCTAGGAGTAAAACCCATTGCACTCTGGAACTTCTCAGCAAACTGCACTGTTAAGGGAATCCATAAGACAGGCAGTCCCCTGGCCTCTCAAAGTGGGGAGGGAGGGCGAGAGACACTTCTGCAGTTGCATGCAGTTACAGAGAGCTCCATTAGTTTCTAGAGGAGTTCATGGCTCAAGATAAATATTATTTTAAAAATATCTAAAGGGAGTTTAAAAAAAGAATACTTATTCTATCAAATGTAAGATTAAACAAAGAGGAAATCATGAGAATTTTAATTAGGCAACGTGTCATTTCTTGAGGAGAAGTGAGCAAAAATCATTGCCAAAATCCAGCAATCATAGTGAGAGAGATGTTTTTCTACTTTAAATTGCCCTCCTTCTCTCAATCTTTCACCAATCTTCTTGAAATTTTCAGTTTATGTTAAACCAACACTTCTTTCTGGCACATGAAATTTCAGGAAGATTGGAGAAACATTTCGAATTTTGAATGTTAGAATGACGCCCCCCCCCCCCATTACCCCTTTATCATGGTAGAATGCTGTTTTTTTAACTGTCGGACCTTAACTAAACACACCCGACTGTGTGTTTAAATTTCACATCTTGATTTCGGAGTAAATATTGTCCTTATCTTTTCATCACAGCCAAACTTTTTGGAGATGACAAGACTCAAATCCTTAAGCATCACAGACGTAAAGAATTGGAGGACCGCCAGAAATTGTATCGGTGAGTTTCCTTAGAACAATCGTTTGTTCTGTTGTTTTTAAAAAGTGCTCTGGAGGGATGGTCAAAGAGATCAAAGAGATTGTTATAATGTCATTATATAGTGAAACACCAATGCTATAGGGCTGTGGTTCTTTCTCCTTTTTCTAGCTCTATAACCATGCTGTATAGAGAAGAGCAAGAACCACACTGCCCTCAATTATGGCTCTCATTTTAAAGACAAAGAAACCACCACATGCAGTACAAGAGCCCTGTGTGTATTAATGTATTACATTTATATTAAAGGAGCACAGGAGCACCCCTTTCATTAAGCTGAGTTGCAAAAAGAAAGGTCCTGCCATTATAAGCCTCACAGTTCTATTGCTCATAGAAATGATACCTGTTGAGCTAATAACTTGAAACTTGGCATCCATGATCTACCTGATGAGGTCTGTTATTTTGCAAAACTTCACAATGTTCTGATAAAATGTTCCACACTTACAGCAAGTTAGAAAGTGCCGGAAATGACACATTTGTCCTTTTTACTTCATGCTACGACTCAGCATATCTAATATTTCTTTTAAGAGTTGGTGAAAAGTATTGATGCATGTTACCGGCTTGTCAAGGAGGAGTTGGCTTTCATTGGTTTGGTGAAATTCTGAGCGCTGGTTCAAAAGTTATTCACATGTTACACTAAATATGTGATCAGACTACATGTATACTCATTAAGATGACATTGAAAATCTAGTGCTGTTCAATCATTTTTGTCATGTATAAGCTTTTACATGTGAGGAAGGGAAGTGGGGATGAGCCTGCTAGTTCCATTGACTCCCTTGCTATTCTCATTGGTTTCTACACCAATGTAGATGAGAGGCTCCTCTATTTGTGGAACTTCTCCCCAAGGTTTCAGAAACCTGATTCTTGAAAAGAAATAATGATTACCATGTATCTTTAGTGGTTTTGTAACACTCCCTCTTCTTTTTTTATCCCTACTTTGTACTGTTTTATATAATGGTGTATCTTCTTGTTTTATATTGGTCTGTTGACTGTAAATAAAGAAATACAATACATTAGAGAAGTATTCATAGTCCCATTCATCATATAGTTAAACTCGCAAGAAAACAGTCTCAAATACATTGGGGAGAGGATAAGAAAGCCAACAGTGTAATTATAAATTTCTTTTTCAAAAACCAAGGAAAGTCAGTGGTCAATAAACCTTCCAGTTGAAGACTAGAGTTAAGGCTGTCTAATGTTGGCTCAAGCTTCTAGGAAACCAGGAAATTGGAAGCTAAGGCTATTGCCTTAAGTGACATATATTCCGTGATCAGTGTTGGTGTTGTTCAACAAGAGGCAGCTGGATAGCCATCTGTCAGGTGTGCTTTAAGGTAGGTTCCTGCAATGAGCAGGGGGTTGGACTCAATGGCCTTATAGGCCCCTTCCAGCTCTACTATTCTATGATTCTAACATCAGAAATTGTACTTGCTTACAACTTACCCTCCAAGCTCCCGCATCATTCTTCAACAAAAATGCTGCACATTGTCCTGTTCCTGTATTGCCTTATGAAGCATCTAGCCTCACTGTTTAACCCACCTATTCCTGCAACTTATGTAAACAGCAAACTGGCATCGGTCAACTCATAAGAGGCTTCCCGTAGCAAAACTATGAAGCTCAGATGCTTCATAAGGCAATACAAGACCAGGACAACACGGGGAATCTTTGCTGGTCCCAGACATGAGATAGCCTTAACTCTGGTCTTAAATTGGCAGGTTTTTTAAAAAATAATTTAATATACATATATACCAGGATCTACAAATTACATCTGCTCTTTGTAGTCAAATGTTAGTGAAGCCACTGCAAGAACAATGTGAGTAAAGCTGTTGTCCTAGGTGCCAACCTGAGGGGGGTATCACCATGCCAGCCTGACTGCTGCTGCTTGTTTCCTGTTCCCGGGGTTTGGATTGCTTTGGTTTTGTGTTGACAGCAGCACCTGCCTGCTTGCAACAGCTGCTTGCACTGGCTTGCCTCCCTCAGTGGCAACATAGAAAATCATATCTAGGTCTCTCCTTCTCTCAGCATATTTTTTCTTCATTGGCTCAACCTCCCCGCTGCCAAATGTATGATTGCTCTTGTGACAGGGCCTCCCTGTAGCCGACCTGAAGTACACATGAGCAGCTAGCATGAGAAGGAGAAAGACTGAGGAAGGAGCTGGGTTGTGGGCTTCCTGTGCCACTTCAGGTATTTATTTATTTATTAAAAGAATAAAAATCAAATAGCAAATAAATTGAGGCAAATCAGTGTTTAAAAAATTACACCTGCTGACTGATATTTAATTGTTGAATATATTAACTTCCGTCTGTATAACCTTTTTGGGTCAATGGGCACATTTGGAATGTTCAGAGTGTCATTGGTGTTCTCACAAAATGACTGTCATGGAGGTGTCTTGCCCATTCATAAAATTGGTGCCATAATCAATTACAAAACACTCATATCCCAGAAGGCAAACTCAGGAGACTGAGGGAATGATCCTATGTGCCTAGACAGTGTCTGAGGGGGCCATAGGATAGTTCAGATTCCCAGATCCAAGTTCAGAGAACAGAGCTTCAACCTCAGAGCTGGGAATTTGAGTTCTGACTGCCTCTCTGTCACAGCCAACGTGGAAAGAAAGTGCCAGTCCATGGAACACAACATTGAAAAGGGAGGAAAGGGGGTGTTTCGGTTGGAGGGGAGGAGACTGGAGAGACCAGGATATGAGCTACTCTTGTAGGGGAAAATATTGATAACTTCTTCTTCGTGGTTTCTATGCATCACACATATGGGCTCTGCGCCTGTGTGGAGCTCATTCAGGAAACTTCCATAGCCGGAGGAAGCATTTTGGGCAGGAACTCCTCTCCCACCATCTACTGTGCATGTCCGCAGGTTCCTGCCCATCTCCTCAGTTCTCTTTCAACTGCCTTTCTAGACAGACGTCTCTTGGGAACTTCCGTGTTTTTCTTAAAAAACTAGTGCCATAAGGTTTCTTCTTCTTCTTACTGTTCCCCTTTTTAGTACTTAGTCTTATATAATTAAAAAAAGAGAGAGTTATAGAATAGTTGTTAATGGTCGCGTTCGACCGCATGGCCCTTTCGCAAGTGCCTTGAATGTGGCAGTAAACTCCCCCCCTCAGATGGGCATTCTTTATGTTTACTGTGTTTGGGTGAATCCCACATAGTCGAAACTTGCCATTTTTGTGCAAAATTTACAAGACAGACGAAACGTCACAGACAAAATGTCGTGCTTTACTGTGGCAAAAAGCGTTGGAGGCTGCAGATCTAAGTGCGACCGACCACTTGCCCTCTCGATCCCTGTCCCTCATGGCTTATAAAAGCAAGCCGAGGGGGTCTGACTGGGTGGGTCCAAGGGGTGATAAATGCTTCTCTCCGGGAAGGGGTGGTCCCTGCTGTCCTTAAGGAGGCAGTAGTGCGACCACTCCTGAAGAAGCCCACCTTGGACCCGACGGTATTAGGCAACTACCGCCCAGTTGCTAACACTCCTTTTTTAGGGAAGGTACTTGAGAGGGTTGCGGCAGAGCAACTGCAGGCACTCTTGGAGGATACTGATTATCTAGATATATTCCAGTCTGGGTTCCAATCTGGTTACGGGACTGAATCAGCCTTGGTCGCCCTGATGGATGACCTTTATCGAGAGAGGGACAGGGGGAATGCAACCCTGTTAATCCTGCTCGATCTCTCGGCGACTTTTGATACCATCGACCATGGTATCCTCCTGGATCGACTCCGTGGGATGGGCATCGGAGGCACTGTTTTACAGAGGTTCCAGTCCTACCTACGGGGTCGTTTTCAGAGAGTAGCATTGGGTGACCAGTCCTCGGCCTCTTGGCAATTGAGCTATGGAGTGCCGCAGGGCACCATCTTGTCCCCAATGTTATTTAACATCCTTTGGGAGCGGTCATTAGGGGATTTGGAGCTAAATGCCATCAATACGCTGATGACACGCAGCTCTATCTCCCTGTGACAACTGAATCAGGTGAGGCTGTGCAGGTCCTGGACCAGTGCCTAGACTCAGTAATGGGCTGGATGAGGGCCAATAAACTGAGACTGAATCCTGGCAAGATGGAAGCCCTGTGGGTGAGTGGTTCCCGAGTCCAGGAGACAGGCTCATTGCCTGTTCTGGATGGGGTTGCTCTGCCTCTGAAAGAACAGGTTCGTAGTTTGGGGGTACTCTTAGACCCATTTCTGTCGTTGGAGGCTCAAGTAGCCGCCACGGCTCGGAGTGCCTTTTACCATCTTCGGTTGGTTCGCCAACTATGGCCTCTCCTGGACAAAGATAGCTTGACCATGGTGGTACAGGCATTGGTAACCTCAAGATCGGATTACTGCAACGCGCTCTATGTGGGGCTGCCCATGAAGCTGCTCCGGAAGCTGGAGCTAGTGCAGAATGCTGCAGCTCGGCTGTTGTCTGGAGCTGCCCCTTTCCAGCATGTAACTCCTCTGCTGAGGGAACTGCACTGGCTGCCTATTCGCTACTGGGCCAGGTTTAAGGTTCTTGTACTTGTATACAAAGCCCTAAACAACTTGGGACCAGGATACCTGAGAGAGCGCCTTCTCCCTTACCAACCTGCCCGGTCACATCCAGGGGCCTGCTCCTGGTGGTTCCACATAGATCCATCCTCCGATTGGAATCCACCAGGGGAAGAGCCTTCAGCGTGGTGGCGCCCCTCCTGTGGAATTCCCTGCCTCTGGAGGTCAGGCAGGCTCCGACCTTGTACTCCTTTCGGCACCTCCTGAAAACATCTTTATTCCAAGAAGCCTTTCTTTAACATGCAGCCTTGGATTTCTGATTTTTGCTTCTTTTTAAATTTTGTTTTAACTGTTTTATTCTGTTTTTATTTTCATTTTACCTTGTACACCGCTCCGAAATTTTTCAATGGGGAGCGGTATATAACTATTCTAAATAAATAAATCTATCTAAGTCTGCCTTGCTAAAAAAAGCAACTATGTCGACCACAGCAACTGGAGCTCTCCAGCCTGCTCTTCGGCAATGTCTACTGCCAAGAAGCTTGCCAAAAAAGCTCGTTCTGCCAAAACAACGGGCACTGAGCATAAAAAGAAAAAGAAGGACAAAGCACCTAAATCTAAGGAGCTAAAAGTCCTCTTACGGATGCCGACCCCACCACCTTTGCTGGGGTCACCTGTTCCGCATTTGTTCACCTCGGTACTGGTGACTCTTGACGACCTGTCAGTACCGAGGCAGGACCCTGCGCCGTCAGCTTCAGTGTCAGAGGGAGAGATTTGGGACCTCTCCTCTCCTTGCCATCCACCTTCGATCCACTCACCCCCGGCCATTGAGGAAACCAGAAACTGGTGTAGCAATCACTCGCAAATCACATTGGACTCTTGACATGCTCGAGACCAGGACTACCGCCAGATGGGATACTGGCCTCCTTCCAGAGAGTGGGATACGTATTTCAACTGGTCTGTGCCGCCCCAGATCTCATATCAATACCCTGATTGGCAAGCTACCGTAGATCGGTACGGCGATTGTCATCATTATCCGCCACCACACTACTATGCTGCCTGACCATGTCACCAAACTGCGCCGTCAGCATCATTGTCGAGATCACCCCAGGAAGAGGCTGCTCCTCTTCGACAACAGACCCATACCGAAACATCCTTGGTATTGGCGTCTGTGCCTCCACCATAGCAACGACGCCAATCACAGCCCCACACAGGAGCTACTAATGCCTCACAACTCCGAGTCATTCAAGTCTCTTCTCTGGTGTCTTCACCTGACCAACCTCTATAGATCAACCTGTACATGAGGAACCTGAACCATATCATCCTCATTTTCCTTATCCTGCGGAGGGCTACAAGTCCGATTCTATCTCCTGCTCTTCTGCTCCACTGTCTATTCCATCTCTGGACAATGTAGCTACAACAGAGGAGGGAGCTTCACCTTCGGATGACACGTTCCATTTTTCAGACCAAATTCTACATATGGCCCACGCTTTAGGGATCGAGACACAGCAGCCTTCTGAAAGAATCTCGGACCCCTGTTTTGATGCGGTCTATACCGAGACAACCTCTCCGGTAGCGATACCACTCCTACCGGCTTTACTCCACACTATAAAACAGTTGTGGAAGGCTCCAGCTTCCATGGGCCCTACCTTGAGGCAGTTAGAAGCCCTCTATAGAGTACAGGAGAATGACGCGAGTTTTCTTTTCACACATCCTCGACCAAATTCTGTGATCGTTGAATCCTCCCAAGAAAATACACAAAAAAATACGTTCTTCACCCATAGATAAAGAAGGACGCCATTTGGACCTTTTCGGCCGTCAAATTTACTCATCCGCAGCTCTGGGCATTAGGGTAGCAGACTATCTCACCATGATGTCAAGATATCAATTGTTCCTGTGGGAGAAAATGGATGCCCTTTGCAACAACCTCCCAGATGATCAAAGGGAACTGGCACAGGTCTTCCAGAATCTGCCTCTCTCATCAACAACTAAATACAGACTGTAATGCAAAAGCTATGACAGGCGCAGTTGCATTAAGGCGTCACACATGGCTCCGCTCTGCAGGGTTAACCCCGGAGGCTTGATCTCGTATTGAGGACCTCCCCTTTGATAGCGAAGGCCTTTTCAGTACCAGCACAGATGAAACTATGGAGACTATTCAAAAAGCTAAAGTGACAGTGAAGAAAATGGGTTTATCCCTGGCATGGGCTGAGCCCATGGTTCCTTTAAGAGAACATCTTTTGCTTCATCCCAGGGAGAGGGAGAGGGGTTTCTTTGTGTCTGAAAAGGGAGTAACAAGCAAAATGCCAAGGCCGCGCTGGGCGAGAAGCGCCTGGCATCTGATAATGCCTCCCCTGGCTGGTGCCGGGGAGAGTAACAGGTTGCAGCTGTGCAATGTCTGGGAGCATTCCCCCCTCCCCTTGGGAGAGGTGTGGGTTGCTGTGGGGTTTCTATTGGCCAGGGTGGGTCTGGTGACAAGGGGGTCCCAGAAAGGGATAAAAGGCTTAGGCACCTAAGGGTCCGGCCTCTTTCCTATGGGTGTTAGGAGTCCAGCGTGTGTGTGGTTAGTTAAGGTATCCAGGCCGGACCGGCTGGATGGCAGAAGCCCCACGTGGCCGCTGAGGGAAGGAGTTTAGCTCAAGTGGCGTAAAAGCCAAGTCGGGGTGAGCAACAAAGGTTGAATTGCAGAATTAGATGTTTGTTTCGTTTTAGAATAGGTTTGGGTACAATTGGGGCAAGGGACCTTGCCGGGGTAACGGCTGATGGGGGTGGTTAAGTGGGGAATGAGTGCGAATTCTGTTAGGATCGAGCGTGTGAGAGGAAAGGGTGACGTGTCAGTCCTTGCTGTTATGTGTGTTATTCTTTTGTCCGTCTTCTTCCCCAAAACCTCCTAAGTGTTAACCTTAATGTGTGGACCCTTGTGATAGTGTCTCTGTGTAAAGAATAAAAGCGTTTGGTCCCTATTCTGGAGTGTGGCGTGGTTTCCTTGAGAACCTAGACTGTAAAGGGTTAACAAGTGGCGGTAAAGGGGCATGTGTCTGGGCTGGCTGAGTCAGACCCCCCTTCTCTTGCCGGGGAATTGCTAAGCCAAACGGAGCAATTCCACTACAGTCCCAAAAAGTCCCATTCCAACAATTTAAACAACACAGCCGTACCAAAATCCAAAACAATACCCAGACCACTCTCAGTGGTATTCACAATACCAACCAATGCGAAAACAGCAGCCAAACCATTACCGTCAACCTCGTCAGAAATTCGACCAGGCACCAAAAAAGCGTCTTTGACTTTATCCACGCCCCACCTGTTCACCTGAGCGAGACGCCCTTTGGAAATCTTCTATCCAAATTCCTGTTGAATTGGATGGAAATTACTACAGACAATTGGGTCCTTGATATCGTCCAATATGGCTATCTCATAGAATTCCAAGTCGTCCCTCCCCTAGGTACCGTGAAGGTCACCCCGTTGTCAGATATTCTATCCACAGAGACGATGACCTTACTCAAGAAAGGAGCTATCCAAAGGGTCGTCCCTTTCTGCAGGGCAGAAGGGTACTTTTCAAGATACTTCACGGTACCAAAGAGGGACGGGGGACTTCGACCCATTATGGATCTAAGGGGTCTCAACCGTTACATCAAAGTAAGGAGGTTCAGGATGACCACTTTATCGTCCTTCCTACCACTGCTCCGCCCCGGACTATGGTTCGCATCAATAGACATAAAGGATGCGTACTTCCATATTGCCATCAGGGACATCCTTTGCTTCATCATAAGTCCAGAGATGTTTCAATTTTGTGTCCTCCTGTTCGGCCTGTCGACAGCCCCATGGGCTTTTACAAAATGTATGGCCGTGGTATGTGCATTCCTTCATCTACAGGGAGTAGAAGTCTACCCGTATTTAGACGACTGGCTGCTCCTCGCACCGTCGAAAGATGAACTATCAGAGACAATTCAACTTGTCCTGAACCTCCTTGCTTCATTGGGACGAAAAGTCAACCACGAAAAGTCAAACCTCACGCCAACACAGTCAATCCTCTTCATCGGCGTGATCTTGGACTTGATATCGCATAAAGCTTTTCTACCACATCTAGGAGCCTTAACAATATCAGAGTTAGCCAGGAAACTCTGTCGAGGGAGGAATACTATGGTGTTTACAATCCAAAGACTTCTTGGCCTCATGGCTTCGACAGTAGCTGTAGTCCGCTGGTGAGGCTTTGAATGCGGACCCTTCAAAGTTGGTTCCTGAAGAGTTTCGACCTCGAACGCAATGCTCGCAAAACCAGACTCTTGATACCACCTCACATCAAGAATGACCTGCTTTGGTGGATTGATCTCAACAACCTCTCTCTAGGCATTCCCTTTTGTTCGATACCAGTTTCCAAAACTGTTGTGACCGATGCCTCCCTCGTCGGTTGGGGAGCACATTACGATCACCTCAGAGCCCAGGGTTAATGGACGGACTCTTACAAAAAGCACCATTTCAATTACCTGGAGCTCACAGCAGTTTTCATGGCTCTACGATCCTTTCTGCAAAATGTCTTTCTTGCTTGAGAGCAGGGGTTGGACACCAGTCTCTCGGAGACACCTTCCAAATACCTTGGACGGGAACTCTGTTCTATCTTTTCCATCCATTTCCCCTAGTTGCTCAATCACTCCAGAAAATAATTCAAGACCAAACGAACTGCATAATGGTCACCCCTTGGTGGCCACGTCAGCATTGGTTTTCCCATCTCAAGAACATTGCCCGCAACCAGTTCCTTCGACTACCGATCACCCCATCTCTTCTAACGAAGGATCGAGGGAATACCAGGCACCTCAAGCTCCATACCCTCAAGCTCACAGCTTGGCGAGTTCTATTCAACTAACTGGCTTTGGGGAATCAATAGACTCCATTCTACTTGCAGCTCGTAAACCTGCAACCCGTCGAACATATAGAACTAAATGGTTAAAATTCTCTCAATATGCTCAACTACACAATTTTACTCCTTCTGAGGCATCGCTAAAGGATGTACTACTTCTCTTGCGATCCCTCTATGATAAAGGACTGAAATTATCTTCCATCAAGGTTCACCTAGCAGCCATATCGGCTTCACGAGGTCCGATATCGGGTGTCTCTACTTTTACTCATCCTGTGGTCCGACAATTTCTTAAAGGATTACAAAATTTAACGCCTCCAGTGCACCACATTACGCCTTCTTGGAGCTTATCAGTGGTGCTCCAGACATTGACAACAAAGCCCTTTGAACCACTCGCTACCGTGGATATTAGACTCCTCTCAGGGAAGGTTGCGTTCCTTGTAGCGATTACATCGGCACGCATATCGAGCAAACTGACTGACCTCCGAGTTGATGCACCTTATCGTGTATTTCATAGGGACAAAGTGGTGCTTCGTCCTGATAGCTCCTTTCGACCTAAGGTTGTGACAGAGTTTCACTTAAACCAGGACATAATTCTTCCAGCGTTTTTCCCTACTCCTTCAACCCCGCAGGAGACCAAGTTACATTCTTTAGATGTACAGAGAGCGCTTGCCTTCCATAAGGCTCAGACTCAATTTTTCCGTAAGTCTGACAGACTGTTTGTTTGCTACGGAGGGCCAAGAAAGGGACAGCCAGTCTCTTCACAATGACTAGCTATTTGGATTACTGATACCATTAAGCTTTCTTAAGCTGTGGGTGGAGGCTGCAAGGAATTTGAATTAGCTGCTTCAAACAAGCTAGGAGCTGAGTGTTGGTCTGCCCCGCCCCCTTACAGGTACTAAGGACTCTGGGTGCTGGAGGCTGCTGGAGCTGTGGGTGGAGGCTGCAAGGAATTTGAATTAGCTGCTTCAAACAAGCTAGGAGCTGAGTGTTGGTCTGCCCCGCCCCCTTACAGGTACTAAGGACTCTGGGTGCTGGAGGCGCGAGCCTTCTGCGCGAGCCTCTGCCGTGGGCACGAAGCCGACAAGCGGAACCGTTACCTCGGAGGAAGAACCCCAGCCTCGGACCGGTCTTCGCTACTTCTGTTTCCGGACATGATCTCCTACATTGTTAGGTTATCACTTGGCCATGTGACTGGTTTACATATCCTATCTGTTTGCTTTTCTCTGTGCCTGCCTTCTTGCTTGCTTGCTTGCTACTGGTCTTGGCCAGGCTAGTTCTGGTTAATCCTGTCCTGCACTTGTTTTACTTCTCTGCCTACTTGCTATCTCTCTCCTCATTTCTTCTCTCAATTCCTTTCTCCTCATATCCGTTCCTTATGGCTCGTTCCAATTTCGTCTCTCCCAACTTAGTTCCTATTCGGTGTCTCCCCTCTTCTCAGCTGCCTTTTTCGTGTTCCTTATGGAACTGTCGCTCTGTTGCTTCTAAGGCCCCTGTCATTCAGGACTTGTTTATCTCTACGTCTCTTCACCTCCTTGCTCTTACTGAAACCTGGCTCCCTGCCCATGATACCGCCATCTCGGCTGCCCTCTCTCTTGGAGGACTCTCTTTCTCTCACTCGAGTCGCCCAGAGTGTCGGGGTGGTGGTGTGGGTCTTTTATTATCTAGTCTGTGCCAGTTCCAGCCTCTTTCCATTCCACCATCACATTGTTTCTCCTCCATTGAGGCACATGTGGTGAGGCTCTTTGCTCCGCTGCGACTGCGGATTGCAGTTCTGTATCGCCCCCCAGGCTCGTCCTCAAAATTTCTCTCTGATTTTGATTCGTGGTTGTCCTTTTTCCTCTCTGACAACTGTCCTACTCTTGTCTTGGGTGACTTCAACATCCATGTGGATGACCCTCAAGACGCTGCAGCTCTACGATTTCGCTCCTTATCTTCCTCTTATGATCTTAAGCTCTGGTCTGATGCACCCACACATTCCCTTGGACACTGTCTGGATCTTGTTCTCACTTGGAATTGCTCTGTTTTGGACTTTTCTTCTGCTGACTTTCCTTTGTCAGATCACCATCTAGTTTCTTTCAATATTACTCATAATCCTCCTCCTTCACGTCCCGCTTCTCACACTTGTCGTGACTTGCAATCTATCAACTACGAGGCTTTTTCCCAGTCTCTAGCCTCCTCTCTTCCTTCTGTCTTTTCGGCTGTCTCCCTGGACTCAGCTGTCTCCTCGTTTAATTCCTCCTTATCTTCAACTCTTGATAATCTTGCTCCATCTACAACCCGGATAGTTCGCCCTTCTCAACCCCAACCGTGGCTCACCTCTTTCCTCCGCTACCTCCGCTCTTGTTCCCGGGCAGCTGAACGTCTTTGGCGTAAGACCAGGGACTGGGCAGACTTTGTCCATTACAAATTTGTACTCTCCTCTTTCTCTTCTGCCATTTAACTGGCCAAACAGCAGTACTACTCAACGCTGATCCAGTCAAATGCTAGGCATCCTCAGCGGCTCTTTGCTTCCTTCAATTCTCTTCTGAAGCCTAATCCACCATCTCTCCCCGCCTCTCTGTCTGCTAATAACTTTGCCTCTTTTTTCAATGCTAAAATCCAAACTATTCGCTCTGATCTGGCCAGCTCTGCTCCTCTTCCAGTTCCTGTTCCTCATCTGCCAGTTCCCCCTGCAAATTTCTCTGCGTTTCCTTCGGTCTAAGCTGATGAACTGTCTACAATACTGCGCTCTTCAAAGCCTTGCACTTGTTCTCGTGATCCGATTCCTTCTCGCGTCTTTATAAATCTTATTCCCGCTATCCTCCCTTCCTTGCTTCATATTATTAATTTTTCTCTGTCCTCTGGTTCATTTCCTTCTGCTTTTAAACATGCTACAGTCTCTCCCATTCTCAAGAAACCTACTCTTGATAGGCTGTCTCTGTCTAACTACTGACCTGTCTCTTTGTTGCCTTTTGTTTCAAAGATCCTGGAGCGTGTGGTCTACTCTCGTTGTCTTGACTTTCTTTCTAGTAACTCTGCTCTGGATCCTTTTCAATCTGGATTCCGTCCTTTGCATTCCACTGAAATAGCCCTTACTAAGATCACCAATGATCTTCTTACTGCCAAGTCTAAAGGCCTTTATTCCGTTCTTATTCTCCTTGATCTAACTGCAGCCTTTGACACGGTTGATCATGATCTTCTCTTAGATTCCCTTCATGACCTTGGACTTTGTGGCTCTGTCTATAACTGCTTTGCCTCCTATCTAGCGGGTCGCTCTTTCAGCATGTTGGCTAATGGCAGCTCGTCTTCCTCTTTTCCCCTTTCTGTAGGGGTTCCGCAAGGCTCAGTGCTTGGCCCGTTGTTGTTTTCTTTATACATGTTGCCCTTGGGTAATCTTATTCAATCTCATGGCCTCCAATATCATCTGTATGCCGATGATACACAATTATATCTTTCATCTCCGGAACTTTCTCCTGATGTTCACGATCGTATCTCGGCATGTGTCTCAGATATCTCAGCCTGGCTGCTTCATCGTCGATTGAAACTTAATATGGCAAAGACTGAATTGCTTGTTTTTCCTCCTAAACCTTCTCCTCATCTCTCATTCTCTCTTACTGTCAATGATGTTACGCTTACTCCGGTCAATGAAGCTCGTAGTCTTGGCTTTATATTTGACTCCGCGCTCTCCTTTATTCCTCATATTGAGGCAGTAGCTAAATCCTGTCGTTTTTTCCTGTATAATATTGCCAGGATTCTATCATTTTTGTCTGTCTCTTCTGCCAAGACACTTGTTCATGCACTGGTTATTTCTCGGTTGGACTACTGCAACCTTCTTCTCTCTGGCCTTCCTTCTTCTCACATCAGTCCGTTGGTCTCTGTCCATCACTCTGCCGCTAAGTTCATCTTCTTGGCTCACCGCTCTGACCATGTCACTCCACTTCTGAAATCTCTTCATTGGCTTCCAATCCACTTCAGAATCCAATATAAACTTCTCCTGTTGACCTTCAAAGCTTTTCACGGTCTAGCTCCTTCCTATCTCTCCTCTCTCATCTCACACTATTGCCCCGCTCGTGCTCTTCGCTCTTCAGATGCCATGTTTCTCACCTGCCCAAGGGTCTCTACTTCCCTTGCTCGGCTTCATCCATTTTCTTCCGCTGCCCCTTACGCCTGGAATGCTCTTCCAGAACACCTGAGAACTACCAACTCAATCACAGCTTTTAAAACACAGCTAAAAACTTTTCTTTTCCCTATAGCTTTTAAACTTTGAGTTTGTTCTGACTCTATACTGTTAGCTTCACCCTTCCCGGTGCCTGTCTACACTTCCCTGTGCCTGTTTGCATTCTCTTTCCCTCCTTATTGTTTACTACAACTTTATTAGATTGTAAGCCTATGCGGCAGGGTCTTGCTATTTACTGTGTTATCTGTACAGCACCATGTACATCGATGGTGCTATATAAATAAATAATAATAATAATAATAATACGCCTGGAATGCTCTTCCAGAACATTTGCGAACTACAAGTTCAATCGCAGCTTTTAAAGCTCAGCTAAAAACTTTTCTTTTTTCTAAAGCTTTTAAAACTTGATTTTGATCTGACTTTTATACTGTTAGTTTTACTCTACCCTGTGCTTGTTTGGTGCATTCTCTTCCCCTTCTTATTGTTTTATTATGATTTTATTAGAATGTAAGCCTATGTGGCAGGGTTTTGCTATTTTATTGTTTTACTCTGTACAGCACCATGTACACTGATGGTGCTATATAAATAAATAATAATAATAATAGTTTGCCCTCCCTATTCCCTCGCTCTTTTTGGTTGCTCTCTGGGAGCTCTCTTTCTTATGTAGCTTCTAGTTCAGCTGGGGCAGCTCCTCTCCAGCTCTGCTCAGTCTAAGAGTCAGGAAACAAAATGAGACTCCCCACCCACTCACCTGCTGAGAGCAGTCAGGCCATGCCCCTTCAAGCCCTTCAGGCCAGCAGAAGCTCTCATGACACACACCTTGACTTAGCACTCAGGAGCACATGGCAAGCATATAGCCTCTTTGAATAGGCAGCCTCCTGGATTTACTCGAGGTGTCTCTCCTCCTAGCCTTGGTCTCTTCTTCCACTACACTCCCCCTGACAAACTCCTGTTTGCTCCCTCTGGAGCTGGCTTCCTTTTGTAGTCTCTAGTTCAGCTGAGGCATCTCCTCTGCTCTGCTCAAAAGGAAAGGGGATTGGGAGGGAGGAGGAGGAGGGGGGAAAGGAAAGCAAATTCAGGCACTACAATCTTAGTTGCAAAGTTCAGCAGTTAAAGTTGGCAATTGGCAGCAGGAAGGAGGGGGCTCTCAGCTGGAGCTGGACCCAGGCACGATGGAGAGGTGCCTGGCTGCTGCTTCCTCCCTCACTGGTGACCTCTCCAGAGACAGTAGGTAGCAGGAGGGAGGGGGCTCTCAGCTGGAGCTGGACCCAGGCACGGTGGAGAGGTGCCTGGCTGCTGCTTCCTCCCCCACTGGTGGTCTCTGCAGAGACAGTTGGTAGCAGGAGGGAGGGGGCTCTCAGCTGGAGCTGGACCCAGGCACGGTGGAGAGGTGCCTGGCTGCTGCTTCCTCCCTCACTGGTGGCCTCTGCAGAGGCAGTTGGCAGCAGGAGGGAGGGGGTTCTCAGCTGGAGCTGGACCCAGGCACGGTGGAGAGGTGCCTGGCTGCAGCTTCCTCCCCCACTGGTGGTCTCTGCAGAGACAGTTGGTAGCAGGAGGGAGGGGGCTCTCAGCTGGAGCTGGACCCAGGCACGGTGGAGAGGTGCCTGGCTGCTGCTTCCTCCCTCACTGGTGGCCTCTCCAGAGACAGTTGGTAGCAGGAGGGAGGGGGCTCTCAGCTGGAGCTGGACCCAGGCACGGTGGAGAGGTGCCTGGCTGCTGCTTCCTCCCTCACTGGTGGCCTCTCCAGAGACAGTTGGTAGCAGGAGGGAGGGGGCTCTCAGCTGGAGCTGGACCCAGGCATGGTGTAGAGGTGCCTGGCTGCTGCTTCCTCCCCCACTGGTGGTCTCTGCAGAGACAGTTGGTAGCCTGTCTCAGAGAACTGAGGAGATGGGCAGGAACCCGCGGACATGCACAGTAGATGGTGGGGGAGGGGTTCCCACCCAAAATGTTTCTTTCAGCTATGGAAGTTTCCTGAATGAGCTCCACGCAGGCGCAGAGCCAGGCTACAAAAGAAGAGTACAGACAGGTAGCATTTCCTGCACGTCTGTGCTACCTGTCTGTACTCTTCTTTTGTAGCCTGGCCTTTCTTCCACTTCATATATGTATCCTTTTTTTGTTTTCAGGTCATCTCTAAGCTTTTTGTGTAGACACATTGGTTTCTTCTGTTTTCTTCTATCTTTTTTCCTTGTTGGAATTGGATAATAAGTTAATAAATCCTAAATTTAAGACTGCTATGTTAATGGAGACATCTATTGTCTATTAGCTGCAAACCAGCTTGTGGGGAAATGAATCTTCCTTCTCACTTCCTTGAGTATTTTCCAACGTTGCAGGTTTTAAGACAAGTCAATCGTGGTGTTTTTTTCACCCTCCAGCTCTTCTCTCCCAACCCCAGTCAAAACAATCAAAAAGTTGGAAGAGAAATATGCAAACCAGGGCATTTGCTGAAGGCCCTTCACATCACCTACCAATCCAATGCCTGCTGCTTTCCAAAAATATTTGGAGCAACCACTCTACAGGCTGGTTGAAGAAGACCACCTCCAATTTCCTTGGCCATTGTCCCTTTGCAAAAGAGAAAATCAGTTTGGGGGGGGGATAGTGAAAATAGTTTGGCTTTTGGGGACAGGGTTTAGCCATTTACAACATGGTGAAGGTGGGTTTCCTTTCATTATTTTTTCCTGCTTTTGTTGTATTTCAAAAGCCAAGCTATGGCGCTGAGATTGAGAGATCAATTAGCAGTGCAGCCAGGCTGCTGTTTTGAAAAAGGCACTGAAAAGAAATGGGAAGGGAATGACACTGTATATGATCACTTGCGCTCAGTACTATCAGTCTCTCAGTCAACCCACATCTTAGCTTTAAAAGTACAATAAAAACGAAAAATTACACTTGCCACCTCATAAATCTATAAGAAGGTAAGTAATAAGGTTGGATAGAGGAAAGATCAAGTTGAGAAGAGGAATAGCTGCTTCAAAACATCAGGTGAGGCAGGAGGGGAGGGTACGGCCTCTCCTTACATGTCACATTAAAGACCCAGCTGTCAGATAGGTGCAGGAACAGATCCTGCTCCATCCTACCAGGACTAAATTCCTACTGCTGAGTACATATGTCTTGGTGCCTGTAAATATGGAACAATGAAGTGATCATTATTTCTGTCTGATTAATATGGAAATACATTAATATTTTAGTTACATGATTCTTAGTCTTCAAAATCATAGGAAAAGAAATTGCTATTCAGCACTTCCTTTTATTTTTAATCAGGTGGGCAGAATGGCATCCAGGCTTTCCATTGAACATAGATGCCAAATCTCACAAGGAGCTGCCTCGCAACATCCAATTTGACAGTGAAAAAGGAGTTGACTTCATTTTGAATTACACCAAGGCGTAAGTATTGTGGTGGTTCTAATTATTTGGTATTAATATTCTATTTTGTATATTAAAATAGAAAAGGATCAAAATTAACTAAAACACAATTTTAAAATACAGTCACTCATACTTTAAGTGACAAAATAAAAGAGCACATTCTTACATATTGAATTTCAGCTTAAAATAGCAATAATCAAATGATGTATGTATATGTAACATATAATAGATGATCGTAAATATTTCCATTACAGTCATAGAATCATAGAATAGTAGAGTTGGAAGGGGCCTATAAGGCCATCGAGTCCAACCCCCTGCTCAGTGCAGGAATCCACTGTAAAGCATACTTGACAGATGGTTGTCCAGCTGCTTCTTAAATGCCTCTAGTGTGGGAGAGCCCACAACCTCCCGTGGTAACTGGTTCCATTGTCCTACTGCTCTAACAGTCAGGAAGTTTTTCCTGATGTCCAGCTGGAATCTGGCTTCCTGTAACTTGAGCCCATTATTCCGTATCCTGCACTCTGGGAGGATCGAGAAGAGATCCTGGTCCTCCTCTGTGTGACAACCTTTTAAGTATTTGAAGAGTGCTATCATGTCTCCCCTCAATCTTCTCTTCTCCAGGCTAAACATGCCCAGTAGTTTCAGTCTCTTTTCATAGGTCTTTGTTTCCAGACTCCTGATCATCCTGGGTGCCCTCCAGCTTGTCTGCATCCTTCTTGAATTGTGGAGCTTAGAAACTGGACGCAATACTCTAGATGAGGCCTAACCAAGGCCGAATAGAGAGGAACCGGTACCTCACACGATTTGGAAGCTATACTTCTATTAAAAGACGGCCAAAACAGCATTTGCTGTTCTTGCAGCCATATTGCACTGTTGGCTTCTTTATAATCTGCTCCAGAATTTTCCCAGGGATGGATGTCAGACTGACTGGTCTGTAGTTCCCAGGTTCCTCCTTTTTGCCCTTTTTGAAGATAGGGACAACGTTAGCCCTCCTCCAGTCGTCCGGCACCTCATCCGTCTTCCATGATTTTGCAAAGATAATAGACAAAGGTTCTGAGAGTTCTTCTGCTAGCTCCTTCATTACTCTAGGATGCAGTTCATCGGGCCCTGGAGATTTGAACTCATTCAAGGAAATTAGGTGTTCTTTGACCATTTGTTTATCAATCTCAAACTGTAATCCTGCCCCCTCAACTTCTGCTTCACTTTTTCCAGGGGGGTCATAGACCCGCTTTTGGGAGAAGACCGAGGCAAAGTAGGAATTGAGCACTTCAGTCTTTTCTTTGTCATCTGTTATCAATTTGCCATCTTCATTAAGCAGTTGAACCACCATTTCTTTCCTCTGTCTTTTACTACTCACATATCTGAAGAAAGCCTTTTTATTACCTTTAGCATCCCTCGCTACTCTCAGCTCATTCTGAGCTTTAGCCTTCCTGACGCCATTTAGGCACTTCTGCTCCACTTGTCTGTACTCTTCTTTTGTAGCCTGGCCTTCCTTTCACTTCCTATATGTATCCCTTTTTGTTTTCAGGTCATCTCTAAGCTTTTTGTGGAGCCACATTGGTTTCCTCTGTTGTCTTCTATCTTTTCACCTTGTTGGAATTTTTTGTAACTGTGCCTTTAAAATTTCCTTTTTTAAATACAGCTGGGCCAGCTGCTCTTCTCTGCTTCTGCTCAGCTCCAAATCAGGAAGCAGAATAAGGTCACTGGGAGGCCAACAACCATCACACTATTCTCACACTATTGCCCCGCTTGTGCTCTTCGCTCCTCTGATGCCATGTTTCTCGCCTGCCCAAGGGCCTCTACTTCCCTTGCTCGGCTTCGTCCATTTTCGTCTGCTGCCCCTTACGCCTGGAACGCTCTTCCAGAACATTTGAGAACTACAAGTTCAACCGCAGCTTTTAAAGCTCAGCTAAAAACCTTTCTTTTTCCTAAAGCTTTTAAAACTTGATGTTGTGCAGACTTCTACTGTTACTTTCTACTGTTAGTTTTTCCCTACCCTGTGCCTGCTTACCCTTCCCTGTACCTGTTTGCATTCTCTTCCCCTCCTTATTGTTTTACTATGATTTTATTAGATTGTAAGCCTATGCGGCAGGGTCTTGCTATTTACTGTTTTACTCTGTACAGCACCATGTACATTGATGGTGCTATATAAATAAATAATAATAATAATAATAATAATAATAATCAACAATCAGGCCACTGATTGCTGAGAACAATCAGCAATCAGGCCACTTCCCCTTCAGGCCCTGCAGCAATTCTCACCACACACCCCTTCCCTTCTTCACTCAGCCCTCAGGAGCACATGGCAAGCACACGGCCTCTTTGAATTGGCAGCCTTCTGGATTTCCTTGAGGCCTCTCTTCTCCCCCTTGCCTTGGTCTCCTCTTCCCTACACTCCCCCTGTCAAACTCCTGTTTGCTTCCCCTGTTTGCTCACTCTGATCGCTCTCTCTCTCTCTCTGGGAGCTGGCTTCCTTTTCTAGCTTCTACTTTAACTGGGCCAGCTGGTCTTCTCGCTTCTGCTCAGCTCCAAGTCAGGAAGCATATAGTATATAGACTAGAGATGTAAAATTTCCAGAAATTTTTGAGCCTTGGAAAAAAAACCATTTTTTCCTGGTTTTTTCCAGAAAAAAATGAAATTTTCGGAAAAATTGAAATAATGCAATATTAGCACTTTTAACATATTGAAAGTCACTTTGTTACTTTAGTAACATAAAATGTAATTTTACATTTGGCATAAGTGGTTTGGCATAAAATTATTACATTTGGTAATTACGTATTTAATTAACTTTTTTCCTTTTTTTTTTTGGTAACAAATGGAGCTACAAGCTCCTGAACTGTTAGGAACACCTGAACTGTAAGGAACCTCTTTGGTTTTGCCAGTTTATGAGGAGCAGGCAAAAAATCAATATAAAAAAACAATAACAGAAGAAACCACCAACATTAGTACAAAGAAAATTATTTATGTTTCTCCAGTGTCAAGACATAAAGCATCCATTCCCATGCAAACAACTGAGAAAAAAAGAGGAACCAAGATTCAATGAATATGCACGAAATTTAATCAGACTCATTTTCTGACCTATAGCTATCACTATTAGTTTCAAACTGGGCAGAGGCAACAAGTGGGGTACCGCAGGGCTCAGTCCTGGGCCCAGTGCTCTTCAACACTTTTATTAATGATTTGGACGAGGAGGTGCAGGGAACGCTGATCAAATTTGCAGATGACACCAAATTGGGTGGGATAGCTAATACCCTGGAAGACAGAAACAAACTTCAAAGTGATCTTTATAGGCTGGAGTGCTGGGCTGAAAACAACAGAATGAAATTTAATAAGGGTAAATGCCAAGTTCTACATTTAGGAAATAGAAACCAAAGGCACAGTTACAAGATGGGGGATACTTGGCTCAGCAATACTACAAACGAGAAGGATCTTGGAATTGTTGTAGATTGCAAGCTGAATATGAGCCAGCAGTGCGATATGGCTGCAAGAAAGGCAAATGCTATTTTGTGCTGCATTAATAGAATCATAGAATCATAGAATAGCAGAGTTGGAAGGGGCCTACAAGGCCATCGAGTCCAACCCCCCGCTCAATGCAGGAATCCACCCTAAAGCATCCCTGACAGATGGCTTCCAAATAGCTTCCAAATCACATGAGGTACTGGTTCCTCTCTATTCGGCCCTGGTTAGGCCTCATCTAGAGAATTGTGTCCAGTTCTGGGCTTCACAATTCAAGAAGGATGCAGACAAGCTGGAGCGTGTTTAGAGGAGGGCAACCAGGATGATCAGGGGTCTGGAAACAAAGCCCTATGAAGAGAGACTGAAAGAACTGGGCATGTTTAGCCTGGAGAAGAGAAGATTGAGGGGAGACATGATAGCACTCTTCAAATACTTAAAAGGTTGTCACACAGAGGAGGGCCAGGATCTCTTCTCGATCCTCTCAGAGTGCAGGACACAGAATAACGGGCTCAAGTTAAAGGAAGCCAGATTCCAGCTGGACATCAGGAAAAACTTCCTGACTGTTAGAGCAGTACGACAATGGAACAAGTTACCTAGGGAGGTTGTGGGCTCTCCCACACTAGAGTCATTCAAGAGGCAGCTGGACTACCATCTGTCAGGGATGCTTTAGGGTGTATTCCTGCATTGAGCAGGGGGTTGGACTCGATGGCCCCTTCCAACTCTGCTATTCTATGATTCTATGATTCTGTGATACTGTACAGTTTTTAGAAATCATTTGGAGAAGTAAATATCTGAACACCTTGTCTTAAGCACTTCATTCATCATGCTAAAACATCCCAATTGTATTGTGGTGCATGGGCCTTCATCCATTGTTGCCTTGAAGTTTAAGTCTCCCACCCCCGTAAGATTCAGTTTAAAGCCCTCTTGATCAAGTTCTTCATGCTGTGGCCAAACTTTCCAGCCCTTGTGAGATGCAACCCATCCCTTGCTAGCAGTCCATCTTCCAAGAAGCGTAGTCCATGGTCCCAGAATCCAAAACTCTCACCGTAGCCAGTCGTTCACCCGGAGTATTTTTCTTTCCCTTTCTAATTCTCTTCCAAGAACTGGGAGGATGGATGAGAAAACTACCTGGGCCCCAAAGTTCTTCAGTTTCCTTCCCAGAGCTTCAAAGTCTGACATGATTTCTTCGTAGCTCTGCTTGGCGACATCATTTGTTCCCACATGGATGAGGAAAAAAAGTGTGTGTCCGTGGGCTTTATGAGCTTTGGCAGCCCTTCATTCACATCTCTAATCTGTTCCCCAGGGAGACAGCATACCTGGCGAGTCCATGAGTCTTCATGACATACTTGAGTTTCAATCCCACACAGCAGGGAGTCTCCCACAACAACTACTCTTCTCTTCTTCTTAGTCGACCGACCTTCTGCCTCTTGTTCACTGTTGCATGGTGTCTCCTGTAATTCTTCCTCTGCAGACTGTCCTCCAGTGTCATTCTTCAGTAGCTGAAAGCGGTTCCTTAACTCTAATGCAACTCTCACCACACACACCTTGACTCAGCACTCAGGAGCACATGCCAAGCACAAGGCCTCTTTGAATTGGCAGCCTCTTGGATTTACTTGAGGTGTTTCTCCTTCTTGCCTTGGTCTCATCTTCCCCTACACTCCCCCTGTCAGACTCCTGTTTGCCCACCCTGTTTGCTCACTCTCTGGAAGCTGGCTTCCTTTTCTAGCTTCTAGTTCAGCAGAGCTAGCTGCTCTTCTCAGCTTCTGCTCTGCTTGGTGTCAGGAAGCAGAATGAGCGGAGTCGCAGTGGAGGTGTTCCCAGTCAGATGGTGACCTGTGGTTGGTTGCTGTCTACCCAGGAAGAGAGCAGGTGGTGGGGCTAGAGGGCCAATGTTTGCCAGAAACCCTGTGCCCTCTCTCTACATTGGGATTAGCCGCCGCCACCCCCACTGCAGAAAGCGTAGGGTTTTGCTTAAGCTGGCAGCAACCCGGCCGCCATATAGGCAGCCCTCAAATGTTCAGCAGAAAAGCAGCAGGAAGAGAGAGTGCATTTCCTTGTCTTCACCTGCTGTTTCCTTCCTGTAAATCACTACCAATAGCTTTTCCTCCTGCTGGGCTTCCAAATATTTACTGACCTCTCCATTTGAAACAGAAAATCTTCACATTGGAGACCTGGTGAAGAGTAGAGTAGAGACCTACTCTAAACTCTCCTCTTCTAAAACAACTTTGCTTCTCTTTAAAAAAGTAGTCGTTTTGTTGGAGGAATTGTAACATGTATTAGCATGTAATGTGGTGTTTTTCAAAGTGTGGGGCAGGTTCTCAAGGGGGACATGAAACAGCTGAAAAGAGAATATAAAGTTCTAGGGAGGGATAGGAACAGTCCTGAAGCAGGTGGCGTCTTCATCCCCTCACCAGCCAAGACATAAATGGATTTTTAGTAGAGTATCCTCATGGATTTACTTTGGATTTATGCAGGTGACTGCTCTTTCTTCTTGCATTAGCATCCCAACCTGATTTTGGAAGAGCTGCTGCTTTGTCCTAATGGTATTTCGGTGTATGTGTAGCTTTAGGAGGAGAAGGCAAAGATATCTTGTTCTATTCTCCATTCTAACACCATTGGATCATGTTCCTCATTCACAGATCTTTTCACTTAACAGCAGAGTAGATGCAGACACTATATGTAAGGGTCTCTACATGTTTGGCTCTGCAACAGGTGGTTGGTGACCCTGAAAGTAGAATAGAAAGGTGACTCTGAAAGTAGAATAAATTTCAAAGTGGTGCTCAATCTCCTTATGTTTGAAATTTCCATTTAGCCTGTGTAACTTCCAGGTTAAATGGAACAAACCTTTTTAAGAAAGAAATGTGTTGAATTCCCTTCCATTTAATCTATGTCCTTCATTTCTAAAATTTCAAGCCAGAGCAAAGAGGAAATGGGAAAAGTGAAAGTTGTTGGGGGAAGGAGTGGAAGACAGACAGTCTGTAGCCAATGACATGCAGTGTTTTTTTTTTGTTTTTTTTTAGAATGGAAAACCTCTGTGTTAACCGCTTCATGCATATGTTCCAGTCTTCCTGGAGTGACTTTGCAGATTTTGAGAAGATCTTTGTCAGAATAAGCAATACAATTTCTGGTGAGTTTAATTGCAGTTTTTGATACTTGCAGAAGAAAATGTATAAATTGTATCTCAGTTTTAAAGCACTAGTACAACCTGGAAATCCTGGAAAAATGGAAATTAACCATCAATTGGAATGTTCATTTGTGAGAATGTGTGTACTATTTATAAAAGATAAACTGCAGGCACTAAGTCACATGAGTCATATAACCTTTGACACGTTATGGCCTATGCTAAATTTGGTATAGGAAGGAAATTGCTCAAGGGAAATAGCTGAATTGATTTTAAATTTCCAGACACAATTCAAAGTGCTGGGTATGACGTAAAAAGCCCTACACGGCTTGGGTACAGCCCATGCCCTGAGATCTTCAGGGGAGGCCCTGCTCTTAGTCTTGCCATCATCACAGGCACGCATGGTGGGAATGCAGGAGAGGGCCTTCTTGGTGGCTGCTCCCTCCTTGCTATGATTCTGGAGGCTGGAAAAAACTTTTTTGTTCCAGCAGGCCTTTGGGAATAGTCTGGACCTCTGTTAATATCCTGGATTTTGTATTGACATTTGCCTTTTATTTGTTTTTTTAAAGGTTTTACTATTACAGCTGGATTAATTAAATTTTTAACTTTTGTAAATTTCTGTTAAGATGTTTTAATTGTCTATGTTTCAATTTTGTTAAGCCACCTTGAGTCCCAGTATTGAGAAAAGGGTGGGTTAATAATAATAGGGTACGCCTGGACCAAACACCCAATCAACTCAGTCACCCACCTCCCAACAGCCAGCCAGCACTGGACTTAATCCAGCAAGTGCCCTGGAAAGAATCATATCATTAAGGCTTAAAGAAAATTTATTAAAAGAACTAAGGCTTTAAGCAGAGGTAAGAATTTAAAAAGAGGAAGAAAGGGAGTGGCGGAAGGAAACTGTAATTGACTAAAATACAGCAGCAATAAAAGCTTAAAAGTTCATAAAAACCCTTAATTCCCAGAATACCGCTTCCCCAGAGCAATCAGCTGGAAAACAACAACCACCTAGCAACCTACCTCTGGACCTATAGATGGGGGGCCTCCTTTCCCAGCCAGGTGAACATATAGGTGTTTGCGAGTTCCAGGAGACAAAGACCCCAAACCACTAACCCATCTTTATCTCTGCAGTCCAGGCTGGTGGAGCCACTGGGTTCCACCAATCTGGCTCGAGTTATTCTGGCCCTTCCCTCCTGAGATGAACATTCCCACCATTTCCAACTGGCTTGCATTTTCTCATTAAGAGGGGCCATGGAGCTTAGCTGGTTCCAACAGTTCCCTGATAACAGCCCAGGTGGTGTTTATTCATGCCACTGAAAACAGCCTTGTGAGGGAGGCTGCAGCCATCTTCCCATGTTCTTCACAATCAACACCTACACAGTACCCAACCTCACATACTTATTGGGCCTGGTCAGAAGACACGTTAAACTCTTAAAAGGCTTTTGGTTAAGTAGCAGGGTTTAAGGTGTCTTGTGCGATTCATAAACCCTGCTCACTCATTAAGCACAGTTGGACCAGCTGCAGCAGGGTTAGTGGCTCTAACTGTGGCTTAAAGTGTTGTGTGCAACAGCACAGCTCGTGATTAGTGTTTACCCCAGAGAACCACAGTTTCACTCACCACAGAGCCTGAAGTGTTGTCTGAACAGGCCCATTCACATACTGATCTCAAAGAAACAAACAGACTCAGTCACACTGAACTCATGAAACACCGCATGCTCCATCCCAATTCATGCATTGAAAGAATAACAATCAGCAGGAAAGAAGGAGGAAGAGGTCTGCTAGACACTGACATAATTCGTGCTAAACAGATACAATCACTCACAGAATTTTCACACTAAAAACACCGCCAGTCATAAAGCCATAGTAAAAGAAGATAAAAATTACACCCCGCTCAACCTAGCACTACAAAATGAAAACCAAACACGACCACTCACACTTGCAGAGAAAAAAGAAAAATGGGCACAAAAGGCACATTTTGTTAAACAGAAGGATTCCTAGTACAGGGTCAATTTATAGTAACCAAGAACTACCAACAATACATCATAAAAGATAACAGTGTAACAACAGATTTATGTAGGAAATGTCATCAATTCCAAGAAACAATAGACCATGTAACAGGAGGATGTAAAATTCTGGCAGGAATGGACTACATGGACAGACACAATACAGCTGCAAAAAATAATTCAACAACTGGCCATCAAATTCAACCTCATCTAACAACCTACACCATACCATACATACTCACTCGAAACAATCTTGGAAATAGCAGATCATGCACTGGGACAGAACAATTCACAAAGACAAGACAACTGACCAAACATAACAGTTATAGACAAAAAAGAAAAACACACCTCATTGGCACAGCAATACCTAATGACAAAAATGTTATAGAAAAGGAAGAAGAAAAGAGAGAAAAATGTACACCACTTGCCATGGAGGTCAAAGAACTATGGCAACAGGAAAAGGTCATAAGTATTCCATTAGTCACATCAGTCACCGACATCACATCAAAAAACTGTATAGAAAACCTTCAGAAATTGGGCCTTCCAAAATACATCCACACCAACATCTGGAAAGTAGTCATACTTAAAACATGCTCAATAGTCAGGAAATTCCTGAATCAGTAAAAGACAGCATGATTTGGCAAAGCCCATCATGTCCATCTAGAAAAACCGCCATGAGTGAGAAAAGAGATGATGATGATGATTTTGTAATTATAAGAGGAACTGTGTGATCAGTAATGTTTATTATGTTCTTTTGATCAGTTCTAAATATTGCTGTTGATAGTACTGTGTAAACTATTTTAAGTGGAAAGGTCTGCTCTTTTAAACTTTTTGGCATGTGAATCTTTAATGGATTTACCTGGAACCAAGATCCACTGACTTTATGAGGACACAACAATGTAGGAAGTTATAGTCCAGAGGCGTGCTGGAAGAAAGTACAAGTATTTGACGCTATAGTCCACTCAATAAAAATAGGGCAGAAGTTCTGCAAAACAAATATAAATAGGACAATATTTCTAAGCAAGTTACTAAGAACAGGAAATGCTAATAGCCTGATTCTTTTTCCTGTGAAACTTCCTTTTTGATGCATCTTGATGTTGATATTGGCATCTTGTCAGTGTTGTTATTGACTGAAAAGTAGCAATCTGGCAACATGAATCTGGCAAAGCAGCATAATAATAAAAAGCAGGAAGAACAGACAGGTTAGCCGATCCTAGAGTACACCGCAGACTAAAAAGGGCAGAGCGAAAGGAAGGTGAGAGAAAGTCGGCCTGGCTTGCATCGCGTCAGAAGCCGCCTCAGAACTAGTCTCTCTGAAATTAATGCTTCTTGGGAAAAGGCTTTCCATTCTTCTTGAAAGGACAGTTGTCTCACTTAGTTTGCATATTTTTGCCAAGAGATTAGACTCTCTTCAGGTGGGAAGAGGTATTTATTTCTTAAATAAAGCTTTGTGGATTACTTAGCAGGCCTCATTATTGTCTCCCAAGAAGGGAGGAGGTTTTGAGAAACACGACACTAGGCAAGCCTGCCTGGGAAAAAGAAATATATAAGCAGGGTGCCACAACTAAGAAGATCTGCTCTCCAGTTGTCTCCCACCTCACCTCAGATGGTGTTCAAAGATTAATACATTATTCAGAGACCTAGGCTTATGCCTATTTATTTATTTATTTGTTTATTACATTTCTATACCGCCCAATAGCCGGAGCTCTATGCCTACAACTCCCAGCATGCCTTGAGTGGGAGGGAAGACTTACCAGGCTTTGGTGGCCATCATCTGGAAGTAGCTTGCCATCCTAGGCCTGAAGGGAGAGCACCTGGGGCTGGCTGCCAAGGTCACTAGGCACCATCAGGAGCAGGAGGGAAGGACGGTGTAGCTCCGGCCCATTGCCAATGACAACAATCAAGCTAACTGTCAGTCAGTCAACCGGCCAGCTCCCTCATGGCCTACGTATGGGCACCGCTTGCGCAGTACAGCAGACTTCACTTCCCATGAGCCTCAGTGGCATGACTCTCATTTGAAAAGTTGAGCACCTCAGCAAAAGGCATGCTGGGAGTTGTAGTTTTCACATTCTGCAGGGACACAGAAAATCCTGGTGGCGGCTACTTCCTGAGACCTAAGTATGCCCGACAAAAGGGGGCAAGTGTCCAGCCTGGCCCCAGCGCTTCAGTACAGTACAGCCTCCTGCTCACCTAACTGCTTTTAAAGGGGCCTCTGTTGCTGTTATTAAAGGGCAGGCAGACAGTCCTTCAAATAATTTGATTCCAAACAGTTTAAGGCTGTAAAGGTCAGTCTTTTGACAGTCTTTTAGCTGACCATTTGTTAATTTCCATAAAGTAGATAAATAATTTCAAAGAACATGTACATCAGCAAATATTAAAGACTGTTCCAGAACAAAATGTATCCCTATAATAACCACCTCCCAAATGAAGCAACTACTGAATATTGCCAAAACATATGTTTAAAAAAAGCATTTGCCAGCATTAGATAATGCCTTATTAAAAAGACATTTTTTTAAAAAAATCTTTATTGTGGATATTAACAAAACAAAACAAAAAATATATCATGAAAAAGAAAAACAAAGAAACATTACGTATATAGGAATATCATTTTTTCCATCAGGTGTATCGTTCATTTGAAGAAAGTGGGGGGAGAGTTATGCATAGGTTTCAAGAAAAGCAGACCAAATATCCATGTATTTATCCAATCGAAAGTCGCTCCTATATAATGCCCATTCAAATGTTGATAGCATTAAGTCCTCAATCCATTCCAATATGAGAGGTGAGCATTTGTCCTTCCAATGTGATAATAGCTGTCATAAAGGCTCTCAAAATCCATTTGTGCTGACCACGTGTTAACTTCCAAGAAGCCAGTAGTTTAGGAGGACTTGTACATCGTTCCATATTAAAGATTATTTCAGTACGAAGTTTATCCTTATTATAACATCCTCCCAAAAGGGGACAACTAAAATGTATGATGCATTGCCAAAATGTATGAATAAATGCATTGCCAAAATGTATGAATTAAGGAAGCATGTTATGTAAGTTAGACAAACCCTTATTGAAAAGGGTTTGGAATAGGGCTGTGCACCCCCTACCCGAACTGCTTCGGGTCGATCTGAACCTCCCCTGATCCGCTCCGAACCAGATCCGGAGGTCCAGATCAATATTCAGCCCCCATTTTGCCCCCCTTCCCCAGTTACTTGCCTCTGCGGCATACAGCAGAGGCAGGGAAGGGGGGACAAAATGCGGGCCGAATAAGCCCCACTCCCCCCTTACCTGGCTACACCGCCATCGCCGCACAGACTACGGTGGCAACAGCACCAGATAAGCCCCCCTCCTCCCCACTTATCTGGCTCCATCATGGCCTGGGCAGCGGCTTCAACTGTGGCCCAGGACTCAGGCCAGAAACAGGCCGCAGCCTGTTTCCAGCCTTAGGCCTCGCCCGCATTTGAAGCCACTGCCTGGACTGCAACTGAGCCAGGTAAGCCCCCTCCCCCTTCCCCACTTACCTGGCTCTGCCGCCGTCGCCACACGGACCGCAGTGGCGGTGGAAGGGGGAGACAGGTAAGCTCCCTTCCCCACTGACCTTGTTCCAAAGCTTCGGAATGGTCCGAATCAGTTCGGACCGTTCCGAACCGCTTCGAGCCGATCTGGATCTCCCCTGCTCCATTCCGGAATCGGGCTTTGGAAGTCCAGATCGGCCCGCTCTGCTTTGGATCCAGGGATCTGTAACGGAGCGGCGCACATCCCTACTTTGGAAGTAATAGAAGTTTAACTTCCAAATTGTGCAATGTACTGATTCCCTGGATAGGCCTCATCCAGTTCTGGGTACCACACTTTAAGAAAGATGCAGACAAGCTGGGGGGGGGGGGTTGTTCAGAGGAGGGCAACAAGGATGATCAGGGGTCTAGAAATAAAGCCCTGTGAGGAGAGACTGAAATAACTGGGCATGTTTAGCCTTGAGAAAAGAAGATTGAGGGGAGACATGATAGCACTTTTCAAATACTTGAAAGGCTGTCATGCAGAGAAGGGCCAGAATCTCTTCTCGATCATCCCAGAGTGCTGAACATGGAATAATGGGCTCAAGTTACAGGAACGCTAGATTCCGTCTGGACATCAGGAAAAACTTCCTGACTGTTAGAGCAATATGACGATGGAACAAATTACCTAGTAAGGTCGTTAAAGCAATATGACGATGGAACCAATTACACTAGAAGCCTTCAAGTTGCAGCTGGACAGCCATCTTTCAGGTATGCTTTAAAGTAGATTCCTGCATTAAGCGGGACTTGATGGCCTTATAGGCCCCTTCCAACTCTACTATTCTATGATTCTAAGTAAATTATATTCAGCATGTAAATCAGAAAATGACAAAAACTCATTGTCTGGGCCTATTAATTGCTACAAACTAAAAATAATCTTATCCATCCATGTCCTTCAAAAGAACACTTTTTTCCAATTCTTAAAATTGGATTTCCCCACAGTCAATTTTGCATGAGAGAATAGATTGAACTAATTGACCTGAAACTATATGTTACACCTCTCTAGCAGCCAAGATTGTAAGAGGGGGTTATTTATTCTAATATATCGAGGACTGAGTCCCATCCATTTTGGAAGAGGTTCTAACCGTAAGGATTCCAGAACTGACTAGGGTGGCAAATCTAAGCAAACTGGAGACCAACAAGCCAATAGATAGGCCCGATGGTACAAAGCAAGGTCTGGAAACAAATCCACTTCCTTTAACTGGAAGCTGCATCTGTTTCAAAGCTATTCAGGGTGAGTAAGAAGCCCAGAAGAATTTACGAAACAAAGCATTAAGTTGTTAAAAGTATTTGCCAGGTATAAGTGAAGGAATCCCACACATAGAATCATAGAATAGCAGAGTTGGAAGGGGCCTACAAGGCCATCGAGTCCAAACCCCTGCTCAATGCATTACATAGAGAATTTGAGATATAATGTTCATCTTAAGTGTGTTGACTTTACATCACAAACTCAACTTTAATGGTGTCCATTTATCTATATTTTGTGCAATCTCACTAATCAGCTTATTCAAATGTATTTTAATCAATATCTCTGGGAATGAGTATTCCCATATAGGTAATAAAATCAAGGCACCCTCAAAATTGACCATTAGCCAACACATAGGAAATATGCTCCCTCAAATTGGCATCAATTAAGACCTTGACCAATTAATTGAATAATCGGACAGATCATCAAAAATATTAATCAATTTCATCAAAGCAGGAATAGATGCCTGGAGATTAGATACAATTTGATAACACTGTGATCAGTATTTCACATCTCAGCAGCAGCAGCAGCAGCATAAGTCAAAAGTCAGCTCTGCTCTGGGGCCCAGTTATTTAGAATATTGAGTAATTTTACCTGTTTGACATGACTAGAACATGCATTTATTCAGCTAATGTGAGGATAATTGAAGTCACACATTGCTACATCAGTTCAATTGGATGTCTTCGTGTTTTCATTCCCAATTTGAGATTACGCTGAAGGTTTCGACCAGGGGGATGATAGTATGTCCCCAGTACTAAATTGCATCTGAGGCCCGATATTGTCACCCACTGCTTTTCTGTGAAAAAGTCTGCTTATTTAAGATTTCTAATTTATTTGACCCTATGCCTTTATTGATGTACAGAGCAACACACCTCCCGCACCACCAATATGTCCTTCCCTGACCTTCCTATAGAGTTTGTATACAGAGATGATTATATCCCACTGGTTCTCTCCACTCCATTAGATTTCTGTTATGTCCACTGTATCTATATCTTCTCTTATTGGTAACTGGAAATATTTTCACTGTTATCCCCTAGGGAAGATTTAACCTGAACTGGATGCTTCCCAGCTGCTGGCAACTTTCCCCCAGTATTCAGTTTAAAAGCTGCTCTACAACATTTTTTACGCTAAGTGCTAGCAGTCTCGTTCCGTTCTGGTTCAGACAGAACCTGTCCCTTTTGTACATGTCTGGCTTGTCCCAAACAAATGTCTAACAAATCTAAGCTCTTTCTCCTTACATCACTGTCTCATCCATGCACTGAGACTATTTTGCAACTGCCTAGCTGACCCTGCATGAATGAAAGGTACCATTTCAGAGAAAGCTACTTTGCAGGTTATGGTTTTCAACCTCCTACCTAGCAACCTAAATTTGGCTTACAGGACCTCATGGCTATATTTCTCCACATCATTGGTACCAACATGTATCATGACCACTGACTCCACTCCAGCACTACCAGGCTACCTACACTATGCATGATATCTGCAAGGCAGGCAATTTCAATGAGGTCTACATGCCCTATTGGAATCCCAGCTGTCTATGTCTTTAATCTCCCACTATAACAAGTCCCCACTTTCCAGTGGAGAGGATATTTGTCTTCCAGGAAATAGATCCCTTCCTTCTTCCTCAGAATTATGTTCTCCTTCCCCAAGACCCACATTCTCCATGACAGTAGAGGAGCTGTCACTGAGGTATTGGGATGCCACTATGAGCTCCCTGAAGATCTTGTCCACAAAGCTCTCTGTCTTTCTCAGCTTCTCCAGGTCAGCTTGTTCCCTGAGGACCATTAAACCGGGCACATACATGAGAAAAAAAGAACATAAAAGCCATGCTGGATCAGACCAAGGGTTCATCTAGTCGAGCACTCTTGTTTAAAGTGGCCAACCAGCCACCTATCTAGTGAATTCCATAGTTTAACAATGTGTTGTGTGAAGATGCATAGTTTATCTGTCCTGAACCTCCCACCAATCATCATCATGGGATGACCCCAGGTTCTAGCATTATGAGAGAGGGAGAAAAATGTCCCCCTATCCACATTCTCCACACCATGCATAATTTTGCACACCTCCATCATGTCTCCCCTTACCCTCTTTTTTCCAAGTTAAACAATCCCAGCTGTTATAACTTTCCCTCATAGGGGAGATGCTCCAGCTCCTTGATCATTTTAGGTTCTCTTTTCTGCACTTTTCCCAGCTCTACAATAACATTTTTTAGGTACAGTGACCAGAACTGTACACAGTATTTGAAGTGTGGTTGCACCATAGATTTGTATAAAGGCAATATGATGTCGGCAGTTTCATTCTCAGTTCTTTTTCTAATAATGCCTAAAATTCAGTTTGCTTTCTTTATAGAGGATGCACACAGGGTTGATACTTTCATCAAGCTGTCCACCGCAACCCCAAGATCTTTTTCTTGGTTGGTCACCACTAGCTCAGATCCCATCAGGTTATACTTGAAGTTGAAATTTTTTGCCCCAATGTGCATCACTTTACGCTTGCTTACATTGAACCCATGACGTCTGTTCAACAGGCAGATGGTAATACATGTGACACTCAGTGCAATAAACTGGTTAGCTCCCACAATCCTACCAGCTTTCTATCTCCATAGCTGCTTCTTTTTGTTATTATTGGGTTTGTTTACCTGGTGAACTAAGTAATTTGTTAGCAGTAGCCAGGTAATTGTTGACTGCCCTGGTCTCCTTACCCTGTTGCTAAATTTGCACAGGTGTTTAACTTGTATGTCTGCTTCACTTCTTTTTTTCTTGATGTTCTCTCACTGGGGCTCCTCCTTGTGCTTGGTGAGTTGCAACTATTTCACTGCTGCCACCTACAGCCAGTATGAATGATTGTGCTGCACTTCAATTACCCTGATATCTGTTGGGAGACCAATACTGCCAAAAGTGGCCCTTCCAAGAAATTCCTGACATGTGTGGGTGATAACTTTCTCCTACAGAAAGTGGTGGAAGGAACTAGAGGATCAGCAATCCTTGACTTGTTATTGACCAATAGGGATGACTTAGTGGATAAAGTGGCAGTTACAGGAACTCTGAGGGAAAGTGACCACGTCATACTTGAATTCTTGATTATGAAGGAGACAAAAGTCGAGCGTAGCCATACACGTACTCTGGATTTTAGGAAAGCTGATTTTAATAAACTCAGAACTATGATAAGTAAGGTCCCATGGCAAATGAGCCTAATGAGAAAAGGAGTGCAGGATGGGTGGGAGTATTTAAAAAAGGAAATTTTAAAGGCACAGTTACAAACAATTTCAACAAGGAGAAAAGATAGAAGACAACAGAGGAAACCAATGTGGCTCCACAAAAAGCTTAGAGATGACCTGAAAACAAAAAGGGATACATATAGGAAGTGGAAGGAAGGCCAGGCTACAAAAGAAGAGTACAGACAAGTGGCGCAGAAGTGCCGAAATGGCATCAGGAAGGCTAAAGCTCAGAATGAGCTGAGATTAGCGAGGGATGCTAAAGGTAATAAAAAGGCTTTCTTCAGATATGTGAGTAGTAAAAGACAGAGGAAATAAATGGTGGTTCAACTGCTTAATGAAGATGGCAAATTGATAACAGATGACAAAGAAAAGACTGAAGTGCTCAATTCCTACTTTGCCTCGGTCTTCTCCCAAAAGCGGGTCTATGACCCCCCTGGAAAAAGTGAAGCAGAAGTTGAGGGGGCAGGATTACAGTTTGAGATTGATAAACAAATGGTCAAAGAACACCTAATTTCCTTGAATGAGTTCAAATCTCCAGGGCCCGATGAACTGCATCCTAGAGTAATGAAGGAGCTAGCAGAAGAACTCTCAGAACCTTTGTCTATTATCTTTGCAAAATCATGGAAGATGGATGAGGTGCCGGACGACTGGAGGAGGGCTAACGTTGTCCCTATCTTCAAAAAGGGCAAAAAGGAGGAACCTGGGAACTACAGACCAGTCAGTCTGACATCCATCCCTGGGAAAATTCTGGAGCAGATTATAAAGAAGTCAATCTGTAAACGCCTTGAAATCAATGCGGTGATCACTAGAAGCCAACATGGATTTGTCAAGAACAAGTCCTGTCAGACAAATTTGATCTCATTTTTTGATAAGGTAACCTCCCTTGTGGACCGTGGTAACGCTGTGGATGTCATATAACTTGACTTCAGCAAAGCTTTTAACAAAGTACCACATGACATTCTGATTAACAAACTAGCTAAAAGTGGGCTAGATGGAACAACTATTAGGTGGATTCACAGTTGGCTACAGAATCGGACTCAAAGAGTACTTATCAATGGAACCTTCTCAAACTGGGGAGAGGCAATGAGTGGGGTACCACAGGGCTCAGTCCTGGGCCCAGTGCTCTTCAACATTTTTATTAATGATTTGGACGAGGAGGTGCAGGGAACGCTGATCAAATTTGCAGATGACACAAAATTGGGTGGGATTTTGGAAGACAGAAACAAACTTCAAAGTGATCTTGATAGGCTGGAGTGCTGGGCTGAAAACAACAGAATGAAATTTAATAGGGATAAATGCCAAGTTCTACATTTAGGAAATAGAAACCAAAGGCACAGTTACAAGATGGGGGATACTTGGCTCAGCAATACTACAAATGAGAAGGATCTTGGAATTGTTGTAGATTGCAAGCTGAATATGAGCCAACAGTGCAATATGACTGCAAGAAAGGAAAATGCTATTTTGGGCTGCATTAATAGAAGTATAGCTTCCAAATCACGTGAGGTACTGGTTCCTCTTTATTCGGCCCTGGTTAGGCCTCATCTAGAGTATTGCGTCCAGTTCTGGGCTCCACAATTCAAGAAGGACGCAGACAAGCTGGAGCGTGTTCAGAGGAGGGCAACCAGGATGATCAGGTGTCTGGAAACAAAGCCCTATGAAGAGAGACTGAAAGAACTGGGCATGTTTAGCCTGGAGAAGAGAAGATTGAGGGGAGACATGATAGCACTCTTCAAATACTTAAAAGGTTGTCACACAGAGGAGGGCCAGGATCTCTTCTCGATCCTCCCAGAGTGCAGGACACGGAATAATGGACTCAAGTTAAAGGAAGCCAGATTCCAGCTGGACATCAGGAAAAACTTCCTGACTGTTAGTGCGACAATGGAATCATAGTTACCTAGGGAGGTTGTGTGCTCTCCCAACACTAGAGGCCTTCAAGAGGCAGCTGGACAAGCATCTGTCGGGGATGCTTTAGGGTGGATTCCTGCATTGAGCAGGGTGTTGGACTCGATGGCCTTGTAGGCACCTTCCAACTCTGCTATTCTATGATTCTATGATTCTATATTAAGGCTCTCACACCCTTAATTTACTCTCTTGAATTAGTAGACACCTCTCCTGAACCCTGAGGAAATCATGTCCCTAACTTGATTTGATTTGTTTCAGGAACCTGAAACAAAAAGGAAAGTTTTTGTGTGTTTTTAATACAGGAGATTACTGACTTCCAAATCAGCAGAGTGTAACTGATGTACTGCTACCTGCCTGTTAGGCAGGTCAGGTCTGGGAAATTGGAAGAGGAACCATCTGGGGAGGAGCAGATCAGTAGCTGTCCCAACCGCCTAGCTCATAGGAGGGGATATTGACTGCCCTCCTGCCTTTCCTCAGAGAACATTTATTTCAAAACAAAAATAAATGTGTGGGTGGATCCATATCAACAAGTTCGATACTTTTAAACAAAAGTGCCTGATTTGATAAAAATAGGGTGACCATATGAAAAGGAGGACAGGGCTCCTGTATCTTTAACAGTTGTAATGAAAAGGGAATTTCAGCAGGTGTCATTTGTATATATGGAGAACCTGGTGAAATTTCCTCTTCATCACAACAGTTAAAGCTGCAGGTGCCCTGACCACTTTTAAATCTGGTCACAGTATAGCTGCAGTATAGCTCCTGCACTTTAACTGTTGTGATGAAGAGGAAATTTCACCAGGCGCGATATGCATACAAATGACACCTGCTGAAATTCCCTTTTCTATGCAACTGTTAAAGATACAGGAGCCCTGTCCTCCTTTTCATATGGTCACTCTAATAAAACAAAAAACAAAAACAGAATCCTGGCCTTAACAATGTTTACAGTGACTCTGAGCAGACATGCATTATCAATGTGCTCTTATATGTGTTCAGAGGCTGGGTTTTTGTGCAAAGTTCTCTTTAATAACAATTTTTAGTATTATATTTATTTTATTTATATCCCACCATCCTTCCAAGGAGCTCAAGGTGTCAAACATGTCCCACCCCTTTATTATTCTCACAGCAGCCATTTAATGATTCATGAGGGGCAGGATTGGGTTCTGAAGGAGCATAGAATTTAGTATATGTTCATTCCTCTGCTGTCACACCTATATCTTCACCCCACTTTCACTTTTCCACAGGTAGAGTTGCAGCAGGGCAGATACGGCTGTGGGTAGGTGTAGTGGTATGATCACTATATGTCGAGAGCTATATCTGGACATAGGTCAGCATATCAGGATTTCCTCCATATCCTAAGGCTCCCCAGCTGGTGTATCTGGTGTATAGGATTGGGTATCACCATTTTAGTCCTGTCTGGCTCAGTTACTTGTATTCTTGATCATATAGATCTTTTCTTTCTTTATAATAGAATTTGCAGAACACTGCAGACAATCTTATATTTAAATGACATACTCAATAATCACATGTAATTTTTATTAAGGTCTTATTATTAAAACAACAATAGCAGTGTTCTGCTTTTTATAGATGATAGATTAGGATGACCACATGAAAAAGAGGACAGAGCTCCTGTATCTTTAACAGTTGTTTTGAAAAGGGAAATTCCCTTTTCAATTCAACTGTTAAAGATATAGGAATCCTGTCCTCCTTTTCATATGATAGATAAGTACTTAGAATTGCCTTTATTATGATGTGTATTTAGATTGTAGATGTAGATTTGAACTTGTTTAGATATTTGAATTTTGTATTTGTGTTTATTTAACTATCTTAATATACAGTAATTTTAATATAATCTTTGTTGTTCTCTCTCTCCTTGTGCCCTGGAAGAAAACATTATGTAAAACTAAATTATTTTACTTTTCCTTCAGAGTACGTAATGAAGCATTGGCAAGAAGATTTTATGTTTGGATACCAGTTCTTGAATGGGTGTAATCCTGTATTGATAAAAAAGTGCACAGAATTGCCAAAGAAGTTTCCTGTGACCACAGAAATGGTAGAATGCAGTTTGGAGAGGAATCTGACTCTGGAAGAGGAAATAAAGGTACCAACATAGAGTGGGGACTTATTTCAGTAATATTCTACTTTTAAGCTGAAAAGTATTTCAGGAATTTGGAGAAGCAGATTACATTCTTTGAAAGAGAAGTGCTTTCCTCTCTTAGCAGAGAACATGCAGTTTGAACACTGAGTTGTTATTGAATCAGTTCTTCTTCGTGGTCTCTATGCATCACACATATGGGTTTTGCGCCTGCGCAGAGACCAGACCGGAACCTTCTATAGCTGAGTGGAACGTTTTTGGTGGGAACCCCTCCCCCACGCTACCGCGCACGTCCATGGGGTTCCCGCCCTTACCTCAGTTCTTCGTCGTCCGCCATTGTGCTTAGACCATAGAACCAAACCTCTTAGCGTTTTTCTCTTTAAAATCCTTCTTTCACTCTAAATCTTTTCTCTTTTCGCTCATTTCTTGCTTCTTAACGTTTCTCTTCTATTCTATCCTTAAATATATATATATATATATATATATATATATATATTATAGGAGTTAGATTTTCCTCAGCGACTTCGGTCGCGGTGCCTAGCTGTATGGCAGTTAAGGCCCCATTTCGCAAATGTGTGAAATGCGGAGTTAAGCTCCCTCCAACTGACGGGCACTCGCTGTGTGTTTTGTGCTTGGGTGAAGGCCATACAAACCAGGAAAAATAGAGCTGACCACCTTCGCTCTATACTCTGGGAAAAAGCCCTCAGGGCCACGGACAAGGCCTCCAACGCCACAACGATGGATAAAACGGCAACCAGTAAGTCCGTTGATGACCATTGCACTGAGGTGCCTGAACATTCCAGAGCGGCTAATAGGGCTCAGATACCCCTAACGCCTGGACGGTCACTGGCGAGTTCCGCGGCCAGGAAAATCTCCAAAAAGGCCCGGACTCCCAAATCTTCTTCTGAAATGGAGAAAAAGAAGAAGAAGAAGAAGAAGAAGAAGAAGAAGAAGAAGAAGAAGAAGAAGAAAGACGCGGAAAAACCCTCGTTAGGGTCATCCCACACGGCGGAACCGGCTAGGAGTCACTCTACTCCTCCTGCCATACCGACCGCTTCGATACCGAGGCCTCCCTCGATATCGAGATCCCAGTCGGTACCGACGGCTACGGTACCGACACACCCTCCCAGTCTATCGGAGGGCGAGTTGCGGGATTCGGTTTCAGCGGCCTCTTTCCGGGAGCCTGCCAGGCCGCAAGAAGTTCAGGGACTAATCCCTTTACCGCCTTAGTCAAGGCACACTCCAAGGCGTCAATGGGAAGGAGCTTCTCAATACTCTTATCCCCAATCAGTATGTGGCGATTATGAATGGGATCGATATCGCCCACAACGATACTTCCAGGGTGACCATCAGTACCCTCAAGAAGAATATTATGCGCACCTTCCGCCTACATCGAGGGTGTGTCATCTACCACTGCCTCCACCGCCCGCCCACCAAATGTCCACGGTGTCGACGCCTCGACACCGTACGCAGCCATCGGCATCGGCCGCCGCGGTTACCATGGTACCGACGGAGCATGTAGATCTCCAGGTGGTTACAGTATCCTTGCCTGAGGATAATTACCCATCGGATTCTGAGTCGGGGTTGTCGGCTACTCCATCGATGCCTTCACCAGAAGATGAGGTTCATGACAAGGACCCTTCTTCCCCTTCCGACGATATGGTCAGATTTTCTGACCATATGCTTAGAATGGCTCAGGCATTAGGACTGGGGATCCAGCAAACGGATGAATCGGTCGTCGATCCAATCTATGACGTTTTTCCAGTCCACAACCAATGACTTGCCATCCTTTAAGGCAAACGGCTCAATTATCTTGGAAAACACCGGCTATGACTCGGGCAGGAGGATTTACTCCTCTGCCTTTTTGGGCATCAGGGCATCAGCCTACGAGGCTACCATGGCACGTTACCAGCTCTTCCTCTGGGAGAAAATAGGATCACTATGTGAACATCTCCCAGAGGACAAAAAAGAGCTGGCACGAGTCTTCCAAAGTAAAGCTTCAGCCATAGCCAGGCAACAATTGTCGACAGTGCGACACCAAGTTGACTGCCATTCCAAGTCGATGGTGGGGGCCGTGTCTTTGAGGAGACATGCTTGGCTACGCTCCGCCAATCTGGCTCATGACACCAAAGCCAGGATTGAGAACATGTCTTTCGATGGCGAGGGCTTATTTAATGGTAAGACGGACGAGACCTTGAACTCCATATACAAGGCTCGTACAACGGCCAAGAAGATGGGTTTCTCTGCTCCGCCTGCCCAGTACAAGCCAAGACGGTGGACAAGACCGCCACCTCAACAACAACAGCAGCGGCCCTACTACCAAGGCCAACAGAGGCAGCAGCAACAACAGCTCCAAAGGAAGCGACCTTACCAGGGCAGATACTAGCGGGACCTACGTCAGCCCGACTTCTCTAAGAAGCAGCGGGTTTGACTCCTTTATCCCAGATCCACCTCCCTTTGCGAACCGCCTAGCACCACATTACCATCAATGGGAGTCAATAACATCGGACTCCTGGGTGCTCACTATCATCAACTCGGGGTATGCCATCGAGCTCGATGTCCTTCCTCTTTCTTCGGGGGTGAAAGTAACGGCTACTTCTATTCTACACCTCCTACACAAAGGAATCTGGTTCGCTGTGGTGGATCTGAAGGATGCGTATTTCCACATCTCCATCAGGAAGTCGCATCAAGCTTACCTTCGTTTTTCGATCGGGACATCTCAATACCAGTTCACCGTTCTTCCCTTCGGCTTCGCCACGGCACCGAGGGGCTTCACAAAGGTGATGGCGGCAGTGTGCGCCCAGCTAAGACAAAAAGGAATATACATATACCCGTATTTGGACGATTGGCTTCTGGTAGCGGACAACAGCGACACGCTTCAGAAGGACATTTCAACCACCCTCAACCTGTTGGACTCGTTGGGTCTGTGGGTCAACGAGGAGAAATCCATCTTGACCCCACATCAGAAGCTGGACTTCATAGGGGTAACCCTATCGTCTCGGGACGGGAGAGCATACCTGCCCTCGACCAGAGCAAGCACCCTTCAAGATTTAGCCATCGCTACCGAGAGCCGCAGAAAGGTCTCGGCATGGACAATTCAGAGGCTATTAGGCTTGATGGCAGCTACAACTGCAGTCATCAGGTTTGCAAGACTCAGAATGAGAATATTGCAGGCCTGGTTTTTAAGAACATTCGATCTTCGACACGATGCCCGACGAACTTACTTGTCGATCCCGACGCAAGTAAGGGCATCTCTGAAATGGTGGTTTTTCGATGTCGACGCTCCTAGAAGGGGTTCCGTTCCAACAAACACTCCTTCGGTAGCGATCACGACGGATGCATCGTTGATTGGATGGGGAGCACACTGCGACTCCCTCATAGCTCAGGGTCGTTGGCCTATTTCCCAGAGGGAACATCATATCAAACACTTAGAACTGCTAGCGGTGGAGAATGCAATAAAAACTTTTCCACAAATGATCGAGGGCCGAAACGTCCTGATTGCGAAGGACAACACCACGGTAGTGGCGTACATCAACAGACAAGGTGGGACAAGGTCTCATCCTCTGAATCGATCGGCACTCAGGATTTGGAACTGGTGCATAAAGAGAAATACTCACCTGACGGCGATCCATGTAGCAGGCAAGGAAAACATCATCGCGGACGCCCTCAGCAGGTCTTTTCACGTCGACCACGAATGGGAGCTCGATACCGAAGTAAGGGACGATCTCTTTCGGTATTGGGGCCTCCCTGCTGTCGATGTCTTTGCTACCGAAGAAAACGCAGCCTGTTCCAAGTTCTGCAGCAGAGCAGGAAGAGGAAAGCACTCTCTAGGAGACGCTTTCACCAGGACCTGGAAAGGAAATCTCCTTTACATCTTTCCACCATTTCCACTATTGACGAGGTACTGGCCAGATCCAGTCGGACAGGTCGGACTGCATCCTTGTCACACCGTGGTGGCCTCGACAGACGTGGTTCTCCCACGCCCTTCGACTGTCGAACGGGAATTACATCAAACTCCCGTCGATACTGACACTGTTGTCTCGACACCGGGGCAGGGTTCGACACGCAAACCTGTCGACCCTCAAGATGACGGCATAGAGGATATCATCCACTCCTCCCCTCGTATCAAAGATTTAACTGTAGACCATATATTGTTGGCATCACTAAAGCCTTCAACGAGAAAATCTTACGCGGCAAAGTGGCAGAGATTTCAAACTTTTGCCTTGGAAAATGATCAAGCTCCTGAATCTTGCCGTTTGTCATTGATTCTCAAATACCTATGGCACTTTATCAACAGGGACTCAAACTCACTTCCATCAGAGTTCACTTAGCGGCTATTACGTCTTTTCATCGAGGCATGGATGGTTTTACACCTTTTGTACATCCAACATCGAGGACATTTTTTAAGGGGCTTAAAAATATGATACTGACAGTAAAGAGTATCGTTCCACCATGGAGCCTATCAGTGGTGTTACAGGCATTGACAAAGAAGCCCTTCGAGCCCATGGCCTTATCTGACCTTAGGCTTCTAACATTCAAGACTGTCTTTTTAGTAGTGATCACTTCTGCTAGACGTGCAAGTGAGCTTAGAGCTCTCAGGATAGATGCTCCTTACACTATCTTTCACAAAGATAAGGTTGTGTTACGCACAGACCCTGCCTTCTTGCCTAAGGTAGTGTCAACCTTTCATCTGTCCCAATATATCACTCTACCAGCTTTCTTTCCGAATCCAACAACACCAGTTGAGTCTTCTTTACATACACTTGATGTAAGGAGAGCTCTTGCCTTTTACAAGGCTAGGACAGAGTGTTTTAGGAAAACAAAGCAATTGTTTATTTGTTATGGGGAGCCTTCTAAGGGACTCCCTGTTTCATGCCAGCAACTGTCACGCTGGATTGTAGAGACAATTGAACTTGCTTACTCTATCTCCAAACTAGAGCTTGTGAAACCTGTGATAGCTCATTCTACCAGACCTGTCGCAACATCTGTTGCCTTCAGCAGAGGTGTTCCCCTGACAGAAGTCTGTAGAGCTGCAACGTGGTCCACTCCGTCCACGTTTGTCAAGCACTACAGTTTGGACACCCGTGCGAGGCAGGACTGCTCGTTTGGAAGGACAGTGCTCTCGGAGATCTTCAGATGATGCACCAACCCACCTCCAAAGATATGTCAGCTTGCTACTCGCCCATATGTGTGATGCATAGAGACCACGAAGAAGAAATGCAGGTTGCTTACCTGTAACTGTAGTTCTTCGAGTGGTCATCTATGCATTCACACAACCCACCCACCATCCCCACTTGGTGGTGTGAGACTTACAAACGACACAGTTATATGTGGAATGTACTTTATTTTATTTACACTCATGTTTATGGGGGCACAATGTCGGACTCCTGTAAACTGAGGTAAGGGCGGGAACCCCATGGACGTGCGCGGTAGCGTGGGGGAGGGGTTCCCGCCAAAAACGTTCCATTCAGCTATAGAAGGTTCCGGTCTGGTCTCTGCGCAGGTGCAAAGCCCATATGTGTGAATGCATAGATGACCACTCGAAGAACTACAGTTACAGGTAAGCAACCTGCATTTTCTACTGTACAATAAGAAACATTCAGATCAAGATGGGGATCCCTAATTCTAAGGCTGCAGCCTTACCCACACTTAACTGAGAATAAACCCCATTGGGCACAATCTGGATGTCTCCTTTTGCTCATTTATATTTTATACATTACCCATTTATGTTTTATACATTGGAGTTTTACTGTTATTTTAAATGTTTTTGCTGCTGTTTCAGTTAATTTAATATTTTATTGTTTTAGAATTTTGACCATAGAAACTGCCTTGAGGAGGCTTTGCCTTGAAAGGTACTATAAAGTATTTAAAATAAATTAAATAAATAATTGTTTCTCAAAGACATAATGAAATATAAGCCTTCAACCATCTTCTGGACAAAAAGCATATTAATTATGATTTGAATAATTATGATTTTTATGCCATAAGCTTGAATATGCAACATAACTTATTTCACTCTTTTCTACACCTACCACATATCTGTATTGTAATATCCTAATGGGTTGTGGGGAGCATTGCCAGTGAAGACTGGACTCAGGCTGCTATTGACCCAGCTAAGTGCTGGTGATTTTTTTTTTAAAAAAAAGGCAGCATGGAATGTTCTCAGGCAGTCTGCTCTGAGTTCAGATAGGTTGGACCTAAAATTTCATACTGGCATGAAAATTAGGTTGACCATATGAGAAGGAGGACAGGGCTTCTGCATCTTGTATTGTATTGTATTGTATTGAAATGGGAATTTCAGCAGGTGTCATTTTTATGCATGTAGCACCTGGTGAAATTCCCTCTTCATCATAACAGGTAAAGCTGCAGTTTTTCAGGCTTTTGTTCTTGATTTTTGCCTCAGATTCACAGACAGGAAACTGAGGAAAGTATTGACAAGAACAGAGAGAAAGGAGGGGAAAAACCCTCACACAGAACATGCAGTCAGCAGAACCATCTATTTTTGGTAGGAAGAGGATAGGAGGTATTACCACCTGGGAAACTAATCTTGATCAGGGTCACTGGAGTGGAGAGAGATATGTCCCCTGCAATCCCAGTGCAGCCGAGACTGCTGTTTCCACATTGATAATAGCAGCAGGGAAATGGTGATCTTGATCAGGATTGGTGGGGGACAGAGAGACTTTAACTTTGAGGCTTTCTTGAAAAGGGTCTAACAACTGCCTGAGACAACATACCTTCCTTCAAGAGGCACTGATAATCCAAATGTGGCTGCTTTAAGGAGACAACCCTACAGGCAACACATATTCTGGAAGTTGGAAAATCGCTGGCCAGAGAGTAAAGGGGGCAAGGTCCAAACTTTAGAGAGCACATGTACATTTGAAAAGATGCATAAACTGGAAAAAATTCCACAAGTTAAAATTCTGCTGTCACTGTCCTCCTTATGACATTAGCCACACCTCATTTAATTCCTGCTTCTATGCAGTTATTACAAGAGTTGTCTCAAGGTCTGGACTTGGAAAAGAGGAAGTAAAATCCAAGAAACAGTCATGAGGGGAAATGAAATTTATAACTGTTAGCAAACTGACTTGCCAAATCTTTTCTGGAGAAAGAAAGACAAGGCAAACTCTTGGCCAAGCAGGCCCTGCAACAGAGATGGGAAATCACCATCTGCATGGCATGAGAGACAAGCATAGTGAGCAGCACCTCTAGGCATCACCAGGCATGAAGGGGTACTCTCCACAAAACATGTTCCTACACAACTGTGGAGTGGTTGGGGCTGGAATTGAGTGGACTAATAGACAACCTGGCATTTGACTGACACAACCCCCACCTCTCTCCCCACCCTCCCTCCTCCCTCAATTCTCCCGGTTCTATGCCAGCAACCATTGTGAGTTCTTCTGGCTGGACTAGAGTGGCAGCCGTTGCTTTGGTCGCTGTTGCCAAGGGACTCTGTAGCCAGCCAAGATAGTCCACTCAACCCTGCAAAATAGTCCACTGAGCTCAACAGACAATATGCTAATCAACAGTTCATAGAATCATAGCATCATAGAATATTAGAGTTGGAAGGGGCCTATAAGGCCATCGAGTCCAACCCCCCCCCCGCCCCACTCAATGCAGGAATCCACCCTAAAGCATATCTGACAGATGGTTGTCCAGCTGCCTCTTGTGTAGCTGGACAAGTTGTGCCGTTGTGCAGATAGTCAACTCTGCAGAGCATTGGTTATCTCCGTTGGTTATTCTGAGGAAATAGTCAACCGGGAGGTTTTCATCTGACAGACAACACTATAACCAACCATTGACTATTTAACTAACGGTTGACTACTTAAACCACCATTGGTTATTGTGTTGTCTGAACTAAGCCATTGTAAATATTTATTTATTGTATTTTTATGCCACCCAATAGCAGAAGCTCCCTGGGCGGTTCACAAAAATATTCAGTGCTAATTAACATAAAAAACACTCTATCATGTCACATGCTTGAATGAAGCTTTTCACCTAACAAAGGTGACAAACTGATATTCCAGTTTTACTTCCCAATCTCTGACAAAAACAAATTGAATAAAATACCAAATTCTGTGGAAAATAAATAAATAATCCAACAGAATAAAGCACATAGTTCAAGAGAATTTGCTCAAATCTGTTTTCATAATTTGTGTCCCCTATTTGCCTAATTTTCTGTGTCCTCTGCTTATAATTAACAGTCTTCCAGAATTTAAGAAAGCCATAAAGACTGATCTCTTCTGGCAGGCCTACCCAGTTGAATTTTAAGATGCCTTTTTTAATGGTGTGCTGCTTTTAATGATGCACTGGTTTTAAATGTTTGAATTAGTTGTATGCATTTTATGGTGTTTTTATTAGTGTTGTACCCCGTCTCGATCCAGAGGGAGAGGTGGGTAACAAATAAATAAATATATTGTTGTTGTTGTTGTTGTTGTTGTTGTAATTCAAGGCGTGGTTTTAATTTCAACGTTTAACACACAAAAGCTAATAACACAAATGTAGTGTAGTGGATAGAGTGCTGGATTTGGTTTGAGGAAACCTGAATTGAAATTACAGATGACCAACAACAAGCCTAACCTAATTTCTAAGATAAAGGCTCAGTTCAGACAACACGTTTCTCAACAGTGGTTTTAGAACTCCACTGTGGAATTTTTACACCACTGTTGAGAAATGTGTTGTCTTGCAGGAAAACACCCCACAGTGGAGGTTTATTTAAAAAACTCTCCGTGCTGAATATCCACGCTGTGCAGAGGAGAGTTCCTGCACAATGGTTGTGTTGTGTGGAGTTCCCGTTGCATTGAGTTGACTTTTCCCACTGGCTACAGAATTCCCTGGCAAGAGCAACGAAAGGAGAGAATGCCACTCTAGGAGAGCTGCCTGCATTTATTTATTTTATTTTATTGCAGGAATGGCTCAGCTGTTCAGTGGAGTTTTCCCACTGCATGAAGAAACATATGTGAACTGAGCCAAAATGTGTGCAGCCCAGAGATGCATGAAAGAAGTATAAGACATAAATGTAATATATAATAGTTTGGCTGGCAGTGTAGTAGTTCCTATTACCATTCCTGTTCATTTATTTATCTGAGTATTTTATAATGGGTTTGATCCAGACTTAATCATGCCTGGAATCATGGAATCAGTGGCCTGGTTCAGACAACATGCTAAGCCATGCTGCTTAACCACAAAATGGTTTAATGCATTCCCTTAACCATTTTGTGGTTAGCCGCATGGTTTAGCGTGATGTCTGAACCAGGCCACTGAAACTTAAGTTGGTCATTATTAAATTGTTATAAGAAAAAGAGGCTAATAGCTCTGGTGCTATGAAATGTCAAAAGAAATTTCTTTATTTTTATCCAAAATATAAAAATGTTTAAAAAAAACTTTCAACCAAACTTGTACAACGCTCAGTGTTTTGGATCCGGAGATCCTTTGTCAGGATTACATTGTTTATAATGTAATATGACTTTATATAGACTGTATTTCTAAGATTCTAAGACGCACTTTTCCCCCCATATAAACATCTCTAAAAACAGGGTGCGTCTTCGAATCGCGGGTGCGATTATTATTGTTAGAATCAAAGCTTTTTTTCTGTTGGTGGTGCTGAAATTAGTGTGCGTCTTACAATCAATGGCGTCTTACAATCGAAGAAATACGGTATATTACTTGAATGCCTTACAGCTCCTGATGAAGGATCTCTGGATCCGAAACATTGAGCGTTGTACAAGTTTGGTTGAAAGTTTTTTTGAACATTTTTATATTTTGGATAAAAATAAAGAAATTTCTTTTGACATTTCATTGCACCAGAGCTAGTAGCCTTTTCGTGGTGCCTTTTCCCTCTTTTCCCTCAAACATTATTAAATTGTCCCATTGATTTCAATAGTCTATACTAAGCACGACTAATTCTGGATCCAACTCAATATACTAGTTAACTCAAATAAGTTCTCAAAATAGCAAAATATTAAAAAAAAAACACGCATATGAAAACATTAAAGGAAAAATACAAGCTAAATCACCAGCATTATCTAGAGGGTGAACAATAAACCAAACTAAACAGGCTGTGTATGTCTTCCTTTCTTTCAGCAAGGGAATATTTTCATAGTGGATTATGAACTTCTGGATGGTGTTGAAGTCAATAAGACAGACCCTGGAACAATACAGTATTTAGCTGCTCCCATCTGTTTATTGTATAAGAATTTAGAGAAGAAGATTGTCCCTATTGCAATCCAGGTAATCCATGTCTTACCCACTAAAATAATAAATTTCTGTTAATCATGAATCCTAAAATTTGGTAACTCCTCAAAACTATTTTGTGCTGCCACCCACTAGTTTGTATGGACATATCCAATCAGGGTTCATAGTTAACACCCTGCAAAACAGCATTCTCATATTCACTTAAAACCTATGCCAAATTTTGTGTGCGTTATGCTATTTAGTGCCACAAACCATGTGTTTTGTGCTGCCACCTATTTCTGAGTAATGACATATCCAGTTGAGGTTCTTAGTTATCCTTGAAACCTAACCATGAACCCTGAAGTTTGGTATCCTCCCAAAACTTATACCAAAATGTTGTGTGCTTATTTTGTACAACCGAGTGCAAGCTTTGTACTGCCACTTTTGTAAAGTTGGAGTTCCTTTATATTTTTAGTGTTGGATTATGTAGCAGGAACTAGCACTTCATTTTCAAGAACTGTCACCTCTTACTGTAGGTTCACTGCCTGTGCTCACTGGATCTAAAGCTATTCTGAAAGGTACAACTGCACTGTCCCTTCCCAATATTGTTCAGATTGCTTACTCACTACCTACATTTTCCCATTAGCAGCTAAATAAAGTAGGGGAGGAAGTGATGTTATCAAGAAAGATGGCAGAATAATCTGTAGCTCAAACTCACCACCCAGTTAAGCATCCAAGATCCTAAAGATAAACTGGTGAAAACAAGTCAGAGCACGATCCTGAACTGGGGAATGTCTAAGGGTCCTGTCAATCCTAAAGAAGGTCAGTTAGAAGCTTTTTTGACTTAAAAATAGAACAGCTAAAAGAGGCCTCTCTGACAACAGTGAGATGGGAAGGCCTAGCAAGACAGGTAAAGATGGCGTAGATAACATGTCAGAAAGTAGCAGAACAAATAAAGCTACTCTGTAAGGACTGGAATGACACAATAAGATTTGTGAAAGACTCTATTGAGGAGATAGTGGCTAAGCTAAATGACACTTCTACAACAGCAAACAATGCCAAGGAACGGGCTGAAACACCAGAAGCAGATTAAAAAACTAACTATGATGAATGGGGAGCTAAACCAAAAGATAGAATCCCCGGTAAACTGAATTTGAGGGTGTAAAGAAGTGGATGAAGGAAAGGAGATCATTAAGTACATCGCAGAATGGCTCATTAACACCTTGTACTAGGTTGACCATATTTTGGAAATCAAAAAGGAGGACAACATGGTCGCCCCCCAAGGGGGCGTGTCCAGCATCAAGGGGACGTGCCCACCCGAACATAGCCTTGGTCACATGTCTGATTTTACAGCACACATTTGAGACAAATCTGTTCTACATAACATCTTAATGTTAAAATCACTGAAATAAAGAACAAGTGAGAGATTCAATGTATCTAAAATTAACTTCACTCACTCCTACTTTTGTAGGTTTTGCTGTACTTTGAAGCTTTTGCTATACTCTGTGTGTTACATTCTCCCCTTCCCTCAAATATCTTTTCTGACTGTATCTTCACTCATTGCAAGCTGCTGTTGTTGTTAACAGGGTTTACTACTGGCTGGCTGGCTGGCTGGCTTTTTTAAATTTCATTTTTATTAAAAAAGCTTGTGTATAATTGTCACAAGTTTCTCTACTCTAACATTAGGGTGGGTGTTGTGGCAGTGAACACTACTTTGCCCATTCACACTTCTCACTTATATACATTAGCTTCTCAAGGCTTGTGTGTTGGCACCACTTCGCACATCCAGACTTCGAACTCCTGTCTACTTCCTGCATAAACATGCAACTCTGAGACCCTCTTCCTAATGCCCTGTGTTTCATGTCAGCACCATGGGATTAAGTTACAATAAATGTCTCTGGGTTGTCTGTGGAGCCTCTGTTGTCTCTCACTCTAAGTCATTGCAGACAAACCAAAGCCTCCAGCCTCAAACAATCTCTCTCTCTCTCTCTCTCTCTCTCTCTCTTCCCCAAAGTCTCCCAATGGTCCAGCTAGGCTGCACACTTGTGGCTTGGGATATTGCTTATTGCAGGTTATTGCTTGGTCATGTCTGGTGACTCTTACATCATCATCATCATCATCATTACTATTATTATTATTATATCCCGCCTTTTGCCCAATACTTTAGAAACCTCTGCCATCAGCTGCCTCCACCTCCTCTCCTCTTGCACAACTTTGATGCTCTTAAAACACTCTGCGTAGCAAGCCAGCCTCAGGGCCAAGCTACAGGTGCATCTGGGTTGCCTTCAGCCTCTCTCTGCCTTATGCCAGCCTGCCAACATTTCCAGCCTCAAATAATTCCCCACCCCCTCTCTCTCTGCCAAAGTCTCCCAAGGGTCCAGCCAGGCAGTGCACTTGTACCCTGTGGCTGGGGGTAAGGCAACAGCTTATGGCTTGGTTGTATCCGGTGACTCTTGTGTTTTTAAAAAAACTCCACCGCCAGCTGCCTCTGCCTGCACCAAAACTAGACTCTGAGACACTCTTAAAAAGGCTTTGTGTGGTACAGCAGCCTCTCAGGGCTCAGCTACAGCCCTCTCTGAGTTGTGGCTTCAGTCTAACTCTGTCTCTAAGAGATATGCCTGCCAGCCAAAGCCACAAATCTATCTATTTTTCTCTGGTATGCATTTCAAATGTTCTGCTTTGCATCCCAGCAGTGCAGTCAGAGCCTAGCTCACAAGTGTACAAAGTGAAGTGGAAGGGAAGTGGTAGCGAAGCAAAGCAATGATATGCCAGGTTCCAACATTTGCAGCAATAGGGCATCCGCAAAGAAGACAGCCCCTCTCTCGACTGGCGTTAGAGTTTTTCTCTAAAGATGACCCTTCATTGCCCATGATGTGGAAATTTGAGAAAAAGTCCTCTGGCCCATTCTGTTTTGCCCTGTGAGCTGCTTTGACTGACCTCTCCTTTCCCACATTTTGATTTGTGTATGCCTTGCCTCTGCTGAGCTCCAGGTACCCGCCTGCACTCCAAATCTGCAACAGGAAAGGTGCCCTGCTTGCCCAGGACTTCTTACCTAAAGACTGGAGATCCCCTTAATGCCAAGGGCTGAAACTGCTCAATATGCAACACCCCAAAGAGGAGGTTTGACAACCTGAGTTTGAAAGATATGGCTCCAGCAGTTTTAAAACAAAATAATTTCAAAACTTCAAACTTTTAAAAAAAATCCTAAAAAAAAAAAAGGATGAACAGATCTGTTTCAAACTTGGAATGGCTAAATCTCTCCTTAAGAGCTATCATGGTGATAACTTTCAGCTCTTTATTTTAAAAATGTCATTTTTAAAAAATAATTTTAAAGCCTCAAACTTTAAAAAAATCCTAAAACTCAATGGATGGACAGATCTGTTTCAAATTTGGCATTGCTAAAGTCCTTGTTAAGAGCAATCATAGTGCCAAGTTTCATCTCTCTATCTTTTAAAATAACATTTTTTAAAAAAAAATTAAAAAAATCTTCAAATTTTAAAAAATTCCTAAAAATCAATGAATGAACAGATCTGTTTCAAATTTGGTATGGCTAAAGCTCTCCCTAAAAGCTATCATGGTGCCAACTTTCAGCTCTTTATTTTTAAAAATTACAGTTTTAAAAATAATAATTTTAAAACCTCAATTTTTAAAAAAATCCTAAAAAATCAATGGATGAACGGAACTGTTTCAAATTGGTGTAGCTAAAGCTCTACCTAAATCTTATCATGGTGAGAAGTTTCATTACTTTATCTTTAAAAATGACGATTTTAAAAATAATAATTTTAAAACCTAATTTTTTAAAAAAATCCTTAAAAAATCAATGGATGAACGGATCTGTTTCAAATTTGGTATGACTAAAGCCCTTCCTAAGAGCTACCATCGTGCCAAGTTTCATGTCTTTATCTTTAAAAATGATGGCGTTATAAGCATTTTTGTTAATTTCCATTAGACCTGCTCTTTGGAAAAATCTGGATTTCCCCTCCCCCTCCCGGATTTGGCATCAAAAATCCAGACAAATCCAGGCAAATCTGGTCATATGGTCACCCTACCTTGTACCCTCCCCCAGAGTCATTATAGTCAAACTCAAATGAAGCACTAAGGGACACCATTTTAAAAGCTGCAAGAAAGAAGCCTCCCCTGTTAATAGAGGGCAGCATGGTGCAACTTTTCCAAGACTTGAGTCCTGAGACTCTTATCAGAAGAAAATCTTTTAAAGACTTCACGGAGCCAACATTTCACAGGGTCATCCTTTGAAACTAATCATCCACAAGGACAGCAACACCCATGCAGTCTCTACTCACAAAGAAGCAAGATCTTTACTTAAAATGCTCAAGCTGAATATCAAAGGCTTGTCAGAATCAGAGAAGCAAGAATCTGACACTCGAGAATTAGAGGAACCCAGCGATACTGAATGGTCAGAACATCCCAGAAGGCAAAGAAAAAAAAGAACAAAGCACCAACTGCTGGGCTCCCTAATGTTAATTAAATATCTGATTTTGTTTTACTCGTGGATAAGAGATATATTGGATAAATACTGAGTACAATATTGAAGAAAATATACACATGCTGATATGCAAAAGAAGTTGGTGGTATAAAAAGCAGGATGGCAAATCAGAAATGGAGTGTGTGTTATTCGTGAATTTGGGCTTTGTGATGTTTGGAGATCTGTACAGCCAATAGAAAGGGATTATAACTTCTTCTCAAAGCGTCATGGCTCATACTCACATATAGATTATATTTTATCTTCAAATATGAAACCAAAACAGGATCCATAACAATACTGGATCATGCTCCAGTCTCAGCAGTGTTTCTAACTTCAAAGGAAATCCCAACATGTCATGAATTGGGGAGTAGATAAACCTATATGAATCTTCTTCCACACTTGAAAAATTTATTTGGAACTTCAAAAAGTCTAAGTGAGCGCAGGAAGGACTTATCCCCTGAGTCAAAGCAAGACACACACAAACCTTCCCTGCAAGGCGGGTAGGGGAGGAGGGAGGGAAGGCAGGCAGGCAGCAGACATTTCTGGGGGCACAAGGAAGTGCGGCAAGGATGGCTTGTTTCTTTCTAAGCCAGCAGTAATGCATTGCAAACCAACCCTGTGAGGTGGGTGCAAGGAGTGAGCAAAGGATGGCTTGTTTCTTTCTAAGCCAGCAGTAACGCATTGCAAACCAACCCTGCAAGGCGGTCACAGAGGAGGAGGACAGGCGGGCAGAGAGCCAGGCAGAGATATGCCATAGATCTAGAATGGGGGAGTCAGTCCCAGCAGATGCCCCACCACAGCAGCACCCCGGGGGGAAGGCACGCAGGCAGGCAGGCAGCAGGCATTTCTGGGGGCATAAGGAAATGAGGCAAGGATGGTTTCTTTCTAAGCCAGCAATAAGTCATGCATTGCAAACTATCCCTGCGAGGCGATCACAGAGGAGGAGGACAGGCGGGCAGAGGGCCAGGCAGAGATATGCCATAGATCTAGTATGGGGGAGTCAGTCCCGGCAGATGCCCCACCACAGCAGCACCCCGGGGGGAAGGCAGGCAGGCAGCAGACATTTCTGGGGGCACAAGGAAGTGAGCCAAGGATAGTTTCAAAGCCAGTAATGCAAACCATCCCTGTGAGGCGGGAGCAGCACAGAGAGATGCCTTTTCTTTTGCATCCCATAACTAGGAGGCTAGGAGGATAAGAGTAAAGCTTTGTGATCCTTGCTTCAGAGTTGATTGACTGCACTGTGATCACAGCCATTATTAAACAACAACAACAATAGTAACGTTAATAATAGCAGTACCAATTAATATTAATAGTGATAACAACAACAACAACAACAACAACAAGGAGTTGAACCACAATGAAAGCCTGCCTGACTTCACTGAAGAGGAAAAGCCAGGAGAGCTTGGGCTATGGGGTGTAAATATAAAATGGAATAAATAAATAAATAAACAAAGGAGGGGTGGAATTAAAAGCAGCAGTGTTGCTGAATAAACAACAAGAAGTTTTTTTTTAAAAAGCCTATGTCCGTCTTTTACCAGTAAGAGGAAAGTGGACGTGCCCAGGGGGAGGGGGAATATGCCAATTTTTGACTGGCCCTAAGTAAGTACCAGTCTTAAGAAGCTACCTGTCACTTCAACTCATGATAGGCATTAGTCTCCACTGGTTACTCTTTGGAGGGCTCTGATGACCCTCCAAGGGCAGGACACACTGTGTGTGCACTGGGCACGTCCACATGCCCTAGGGGACCTCATCCCCTTGCACCACATCTATTCAGTTGTTCACCAAGGTTAGGATGGATAGCAGTGCTGTGTTTCCTATCTGTTATTTATTTGCTTAGTATATGATTTCAGGTTGTGTTTGTGCATTTGGCGGGGCTACTGTTTTAAAAAACACTGGGAAAAGTCCGTTCAGACTAAGAAAGAGAAGTTTCCCAGTATCCCAAGTTACTAGTATCCCATTTTGCCTATCCCCTCCTCCAACTTTGGGATCATGTGATCATGAATCTGCCTCTCAGCACTTCAAAAAGGTACCTCTCCCGCTTTTTACCCATTTTTTAAAAAATATAGCAAGCGAACCGCACCACGCAGAGTGCTGAGAGTAGGCTCAAAATGACCCCCAGCCACGACTCTCTAAGCACACGAACTTTCAGAAAGATAGCTTTAAAAACAACACAGTTATCCCCTATTCTTTTCCGCAATGCAATCCTATGGGCGAAATTATCCAAAATGGCGAGCGGCTCGCTCCGCGAAAAGAGAAGCGCTTCTCCTATGGCCTACACTACACTCAACATCTAAGGTCCTCCTCCAGGTGCCTACTCTGAGGAAGCTCAGAGGATGGCAATGAGGGAGCGGGCCTTTTCAGTGGTGGCCCCCCAGTTATGGAATGATTTCCCTGATGAGGCTCGCCTGGCACCAACGTTATCTTTTCAACACCAGGTCAAGATTTTTCTCTTCTCCCGGGCATTTAACAACATATGTTGCATTTTTTCTTAACTGACCCCAGGATAGTTGTTTTAATTGAATACTGTCTGTTTTTATGCTTTTTATGGTTTTAGATTTTGTATATTTGTTTTTAATGTTCACTGCTTTTAATCTTTGTAAACCGTCCAGAGAGCTTTGGCTATGGGGCAGTATATAAATGTAAAAAGTAAAGAATAAATAATTATTAAGGGAAAAGTCAGTGAAAAGCAAACAACTTGAGCTAAAATCACCCCAGCAATGTAAACCAAGTCCAAATAGTCACCAAACTATATTGCAATTTTATAATTGCAATACATTCCTATTGCAGGACAAAAAAATTCTGAACAGATTAACAATATTATTACATATATAAATTGAACAAAAGAGCTAAGAAACACACTTATTTCTGGTTACAAATTTCTTCCAACAATCTCCATTGTACTAATCTTAACTCTTGTAGTTGTATTTGTATACAAATCCAGACACTGTAGGGGTTGTTGGTCGTCTCTTACATTTCTGTGATACATTATATATGCTTGTACCTATTCATGCCATAACGTTATATTGCTATGCTTTGTTTTGTCCTGATTACCTGTAAAAATTAAATAAAAACAATTTTTTACAAGGAGGAAAAGGAGCGGGGAAGAAATAACAATTTCTTGCCAATATTAGCCTCTGTAATACATACTAGTGCATGGCAGCACAAAATCCAGGGTTTGTGGCATCAAACTAGCACAAAACCATGTTACTGTTTTTGAGGAAATACCAAATTTCAGGTTTCGTAGTTAACATAATCACATAATAATTCTGTCATTATTGAAAGAATAAAGTCTTCTGTTACATTTTTCAGATAAAACAAGCTCCTGATCCAGGCAATCCTATTTTCCTCCCATCAGATGCTAAGTATGATTGGTTATTGGCCAAAATCTGGGTGCGGTCTTCTGATTTCCACGTACATCAGACTATTACACATCTCCTTCGCACTCACTTAATTTCAGAAGTGTTTGGAGTGGCCATGTTCCGGCAACTGCCTGCTGTCCATCCTCTCTTTAAGGTGGGTTATTTTTGTGCTAAAATGGTTTAAGCATTAGAGGATGAAGGAACATCTCCTCTGTGGGTGTATGGCTGTGCATGTGTGGACAGCATACATAGGGTGACCATATTTTGGAAACCAAAAAGGAGGACAAAATGGCCTCCCTGAGGGGGTGTGCCCACCAACGTGTCCATTCCCCAAGGGGGCATGCCCACCAACATGTCCAGCCCCCAAAGGGGCGTGCCCACCCAAACATGGCCTTGGTCACATGTCTGATTTTACAGTACACAATTAAGACAAATCTGTTCCACATAACATCTTAATGTTAAAAACACTGAAATAAAGAACAAGTGAGACATTCAAAGTATCTGAAATTAACTTCACTCAGTCCTACTTTTGTAAGCTTTTGCTGTACTTTGACACTTTTGCTATACTCTGTGTGATAAGGTCTCCCCTTCCCTCAAATATCTTTTCTGACTGCAAACTTTTCTTAACATTTAACAGTCACAACATCTTAAATCTCTTAGGTTTAAAATTCATCTGGATAAGCCTGCCAGAAGATATTAATCTTTATGGCTGTCTTAAACTCAGATAGAGTATTAAGCTGATGAATCTCCTCCGGCAGGCTATTCCACAGACTGGGGGCAGCAGAAGAAAAGGTCCCCTGGGTGCCCTTTATCACAATGGATGCCCGTTATCACAATGCTAGGCAAAGATCTTTCCCTCCCTTTATCCAAATATCTCCTGAACTTTCACTCTCTCAATGTGCAGAGAACAGAAATCCCAATGAGGGACCCAAAGAAAACCCATTGATTTCAATAATGCTTACTCCCAGATAAATGAATATAGGATTGCAGCCTCTTCACATCTGTTCACCTTACTCTAACAAGTGCAAGCCCCTCCTGTCAAGGACAGCTATGCACTCACAGAACCTGGCCTCCTGGATCATGCATCCAGCAGGTGCTCTGAAGAAAGATGGTTTCAGAGCCAAGGAGATCCAAGCACACTCAAACAAGTCAAGCCAAGCTACACTATGCTAGGACAGAACAATTCTGGGACAAGACAATACTTTGCAAATTACCAGACATAACAGTCATAAAAAAGAAAAACACAACTACCTCATTGACATAGCAATAACTAATGGCAAAAATGTTGCAGAAAAGGAAGAAGAAGAAAAAGAGAGAGAGAGAGAGGTATACACCGCTAGCTATGGAAATTAAAGAACTGTGGCAGCAAAAAAAAAAAAGTTACAATTATTCTGTTAGTCACATCAATTTTCTTTTAAAAAAATTCTTACAGAAAACCTACAGAAACTGGGCCTACCAAAATACATCCACACCAACATCCAGATAGCAGTCATACTTAAAACATGTTCAATAGTCAGGGAATTTCTGAATCAGTAAAAGACAGCATGACTTGGCAAAGCTCATCATGTTCATCTAGAAAAAAAAAACATGAGCAAGAAAAGAGAGATAATAATTATGGCAACCCTGTTAATTTTAAAAAAGATTTTTTTTAAGAAGGATGAACAATTATCAGCAATTGTTACAAAATCTACATCATGCCAAGTATTTCAAACAAATTGGAAAGGAAGGTCTATGGGTCAAATAGATTATTAAAAAAACAAATTACTATTTTCTAGCACTAGCTAGAGACCCACTTTTTCCTTTGCACTACATGGCAAGTAGGCACAACTAACACAAGCAAGTGAGCCAAACCACATGCCACGGAGGATGGCTAAAAACTATTGCTGTTGAGAAATAATTTCCTTCATGACTCAGAATTTCTGATACCAAGTTTGATGACCCAGCAAAGGTTTTAGGAAATCTTGCTCATATTGGCATAGATTGTGATATTTTGCTGGTCAGAATTTTCCTCAGTAGAACTCCAATGGAAATATCTTAATGGGAGACTTGCCAGTGAGATACTGTGGCAAGGTAGTTGTAAAGCCGAGGCCATACATTTTTACTCAGAATTAAGTCCCACAGAATTCATTGAGATTTAAGGCTCTTAAACACAAATCTTCAATTTCAAAGCTTGCATCCATTTCTAGTTTCATTCAGTTTAAGGCTTCAGAAATGCTTTTTTCTAATGCTTTTAAAATTAGTTGTAAACAAATCTACCATGTTTTTCTTGAATCTTTAAACCCTATGCAAAAAAAAACAAAAATAAAACCCTGTGGATTCTAACGACTTACACATTCAAAAACACTTAGAGTCTTTCTGGTAGACCTTGAATTTCTTGAAGGGGGATAAGAGGTAAACTGCCCGCTGACTGCTCCCACCCCAACACAGAGATACAGAGAAGAACACACAATCAGAGCAGGCTAGGAAGTTGGACACTTAACATTAAGTCTCCATGTGTCCTGAGGTAGAGAGACATGAGGAGCAAGTCACACACAAACCACATGACTTAATTAGGGTGACTATATGAAAAGGAGGACAGGGCACCTGCATCTTTAACAGTTGTATTGAAAGGGGAATTTCAGCAGGTGTCATTTGTAGATATGGAGAACTTGGTGAAATTCCCTCTTCATCACAACAGTTAAAGCTGCAGGAGCTATACTAGAGTGACCAGATTTAAAAGTGGGCAGAGCACCTGCAGCTTTAACTGTTGTGATGAAGAGGGAATTTCACCAGGTTCTCCATATATACAAATGACACCTGCTGAAATTCCCTTTAAACTGAAATTCCCTTTAAACTGAATCTTACGGGGGTGGGAGACGTAAATTTTGAGGCAACAATGGATGAAGGCCAATGCACCACAGTACAGAGAACAGCTCCAACAGTGTCCCAAAATAGTGTCTGCAACAAGGTAGGAACAAAGCCAGACTATAAAACACATGGTCTTCGATGTCTATATACTAATGCCCAGAGCATGGGAAACAAACTTGAACTCTTATTACATGAAGGCAAATACGACTTGATAGGTATAACTGAAACTTGGTGGGATGACTCCCATGACTGGAATATAGCAATTGAAGGATATAACTTGTTCAAAAAGAACAGAAGAAATAGAAAGGGAGGTGGAGTTGCACTATATGTTAAAAATACCTATCCCTGCACAGAAATACAGGCGGATGAGATTGGGAGCCCCGTCGAGAGCGTCTGGATTAAAATAAATGGGGCTAGGAATAAAAAGAATATGATAATCGGAGTCTACTACCGACCACCCAATCAAGGAGAAGACGAGGACGAAACTTTTGAGAAACAATTTACCAGTGTTTCAAGGAAGTGTGATGTAGTAGTGATGGGGGACTTCAATTACCCTGATATCTGTTGGGAGACCATTACTGCCAAAAGCGGCCCTTCCAAGAAATTCCTGACATGTATGGGTGATAACTTTCTCCTACAGAAAGTGGTGGAAGGAACTAGAGGATCGGCAATCCTTGACTTGTTATTGACCAATAGGGATGACTTAGTGGATAAAGTGGCAGTTATGGGAACTCTGGGGGAAAGTGACCACGTCATACTTGAATTCTTGATTATGAAGGAGACAAAAGTCGAGCGTAGCCATACACGTACTCTGGATTTTAGGAAAGCTGATTTTAATAAACTCAGAACTATAATAAGTAAGGTCCCGTGGCAAGGGAGCCTAAAGAGAAAAGGAGTGCAGGATGGGTGGGAGTATCTAAAAAATGAAATTTTAAAGGCACAGTTACAAACAATTCCAACAAGGAGAAAAGATAGAAGACAACAGAGGAAACCAATGTGGCTCCACAAAAAGCTTATTGATGACCTGAAAACAAAAAGGGATACATATAGGAAGTGGAAGGAAGGCCAGGCTACAAAAGAAGAGTACAGACAAGTGGCGCAGAATTGCCGAAATGGCGTCAGGAAGGCTAAAGCTGTGAATGAGCTGAGATTAGCGAGGGATGCTAAAAGCAATAAAAAGGCTTTCTTCAGATACGTGAGTAGTAAAAGACAGAGGAAAGAAATGGTGGTTCAACTGCTTAATGAGGATGGCAAATTGATAACAGATGACAAAGAAAAGACTGAAGTGCTCAATTCCTACTTTGCCTCGGTCTTCTCCCAAAAGCGGGTCTATGACCCCCCTGGAAAAAGTGAAGCAGAAGTTGAGGGGGCAGGATTGCAGTTTGAGATTGATAAACAAATGGTCAAAGAACACCTAATTTCCTTGAATGAGTTCAAATCTCCAGGGCCCGATGAACTGCATCCAAGAGTAATGAAGGAGCTAGCGGAAGAACTCTCAGAACCTTTGTCTATTATCTTTGCAAAATCATGGAAGACGGGTGAGGTGCCGGATGACTGGAGGAGGGCTAACGTTGTCCCTATCTTCAAAAAGGGCAAAAAGGAGGAACCTGGGAACTACAGACCAGTCAGTCTGACATCCATCCCTGGGAAAATTCTGGAGCAGATTATAAAGAAGTCAATCTGTAAACACCTTGAAATCAATGCAGTGATTACTAGAAGCCAACATGGATTTGTCAGGAACAAATCCTGTCAGACTAATTTGATCTCATTTTTTGATAGGATAACCTCCCTTGTGGACTGTGGGAATGCTGTGGACGTCATATATCTTGACTTCAGCAAAGCTTTTGACAAAGTACCACATGACATTCTGATTAACAAACTAGCTAAAAGTGGGCTAGATGGAACAACTATTAGGTGGATCCACAGTTGGCTACAGAATCGGACTCAAAGAGTACTTATCAATGGAACCTTCTCAAACTGGGGAGAGGCAACGAGTGGGGTGCCGCAGGGCTCAGTCCTGGGCCCAGTGCTCTTCAACATTTTTATTAATGATTTGGACAAGGAGGTGCAGGGAACGCTGATCAAATTTGCAGATGACACAAAATTGGGTGGGATAGCTAATACCCTGGAAGACAGAAACAAACTTCAAAGTGATCTTGATAGGCTGGAGTGCTGGGCTGAAAACAACAGAATGAAATTTAATAGGGATAAATGCCAAGTTCTACATTTAGGGAATAGAAACCAAATGCACAGTTACAAGATGGGGGACACTTGGCTCAGCAATACTACAAACGAGAAAGATCTTGGAATTGTTGTAGATCACAAGCTGAATATGAGCCAACAGTGCGATATGGCTGCAAGAAAGGCAAATGCTATTTTGGGCTGCATTAATAGAAGTATAGCTTCCAAATCACGTGAGGTACTGGTTCCTCTCTATTCGGCCCTGGTTAGGCCTCATCTAGAGTATTGCGTCCAGTTCTGGGCTCTACAATTCAACAAGGACGCAGACAAGCTGGAGCATGTTCAGAAGAGGGCAGCCAGGATGATCAGAGGTCTAGAAACAAAGCCCTATGAAGAGAGACTGAAAGAACTGGGCATGTTTAGCCTGGAGAAGAGAAGATTGAGGGGAGACATGATAGCACTCTTCAAATACTTAAAAGGTTGTCACACAGAGGAGGGCCAGGATCTCTTCTCGATCCTCCCAGAGTGCAGGACACGGAATAACGGGCTCAAGTTAAAGGAAGCCAGATTCCGGCTGGACATCAGGAAAAACTTCCTGACTGTTAGAGCAGTGCGACAATGGAATCAGCTACCTAGGGAGGTTGTGGGCTCTCCCACACTAGAGGCCTTCAAGAGGCAGCTGGACAACCATCTGTCAGGGATGCTTTAGGGTGGATTCCTGCATTGAGCAGGGGGTTGGACTCGATGGCCTTGTAGGCCCCTTCCAACTCTGCTATTCTATGATTCTATGATTCTATGCAACTGTTAAAGATACAGGAGCCCTGTCCTCCTTTTCATATGGTCACCCTAACTTAATGCACCAGCCTTCCCCAGCCCATCTTGGCTGGCAATGATGGGAGTTGTAGTCCAACACATCTTGAAGGCACTGGGTTTGGGAATACAAAATACACAGTTGGGGTAACTGGACCCCCTGCCCAGATTATTTAACCTTTTAGGAAGGCAGTAAACACATTATTCTCCCCCCTTCATCTCTCTCTGTCTGTTCCCCTAATTTTGTCTCCCCCTCCTAAATTCTGTATCTGTATGTCCCCTAAATTATACCTATTATAAAATCAGAAAATAGCTTAAAAAAAAAAAAAAAAAAGTTGCCACTGAGCCCACCAGTTGATTTAAAGAAGCATTCCCCAACCTGGGACCCTCCAGATGTTTTGGATTACAACTCTCATCATCCCTGCTTGCTCAGACTGATGGAAGTTGTAATCCAACTCATCTGGGCAGCCTCAGGTTGGGTGGGGGCTTGATGGAAAGAGAGAAGGAGAAAGAGAGAAGGGAGGAAATGGGGTGTCAGAAAGAGAGATCTGTTCCTGCCTTGGAGGGAAAAGGAAGGAAGGGGGGAGAGAGAGCAAGGCGGCGGTGGCGGCGGCGGCAGCCCCAACTGACTTTTGCAGCGCTGCTGACTCCACCAAGGCAAAAGACTCGGAGGAAAAGGGGATGGGGGAGAAATAAAGAGAGAGGGAGAGCATCATCCGCCACAGACGTCCAGCAGACGGACGCGGGGCCTCACTTACCTCCGCCAGGCTCCATGTCTGTAGCCACCAGAGCAGCTGGAGCAGGAAAGGGCTGCTCTTGCTCTCCCAGCTGCCTGGCCAGAGCTATTATTATTATTATTATTATTATTATTATTATTATTATTATTATTATTTATTTATTTATTTATTTGTATAGCACCATCAATGTACAATGTACTATTGCTGCATTTCTGAGCTGGCTCCAGGAATTGAGGAGCTCTTGAGAGAGGGTTCAGCTGCCGCTGCCCAAGTCTTCCTCCTGGTCTGTTTGCATCCAGACCCAGGCTGCGCTGTGGAGGGGGTGAGGGACGCATTCCCGGAAGCAGTCCCTCCGCCGTCCTCGTTGCCACTGCTGTCCTTGTCGCCACCTTGTTTAGTCCGTTGCTTCTGGTGTCCTCCTTCGACGCCTTAGTCCGCCACCACCTAACACTAGCTGCTGCCATCACGCCAGCGCAGCAGAAGGGGTAGAGCGACCCTGGGGGGATGCGGGAGCTGGGAGACAGTGCCCTGGAAGTCCCAGAATGGTGTCCCCCATCTCCTCCCCCCCAGGGCTGATTGCAGCCTTCTGCTGCGCTGCCGCCATCTTGCCAGTGCAGCAGAAGGGGTAGAGCAGCCCTGGGGGGAGGCGGGGCCTGGGAGACAGCGTCCTCCAACTCCTCCCCCCAGGGCCGATTGCAGCCTTCTGCTGCACTAGATCGGCACTGGGGGCAAGGACTGGAAGACACGTTCCTGGACTTCCAGGATGGTGTCTCACAGCCATTTTCCCCAGTGAATTGGGGGCCAGTACTGGTTGCCCCAGTGATCGCCATTTCTTCAGAGGTCTCTGGGGTTTCCCGGACCATCTGGTCACCCTAGCATACACACACACACGTGTGTGAATGACCTATATGAGGTTAGGCTTAGAGTCCATGGACATTGATGGCTAAAACCTTGATGGCTAAAAATGATTTGACAAATAAGTAAGAGAGAAACAGTTCTCAGAAGTGCCAAAATTTATTCAGGCCCATGCATTTCAGAAACAAATTTCCATGCCAGCTTATGATAGATGGAAGTTGGCAATCCTGCCATAGATGATTGGGGATGTTGCTGTCATTGTTCCATTATGTGCTTTTTTGTTATGGCATTATTCTCTCTCTTCAGTCATAGAATCATAGAATAGTAGAGTTGCAAGGGTCCTATAAGGCCATCCAGTCCAACCCCCTGCTCAATGCAGGAATCCACCCTAAAGCATACCTGACAGATGGTTGTCCAGCTGCCTCTTGAAGGCCTCTAGTGTGGGAGAGACCAACGACCTCCCTAGGTAACTGATTCCATTGTCGTACTGCTCTTTCCTGATGTCCAGCCGGAATCTGGCTTCCTGTAACTTGAGCCATTATTCCGTGTCCTGCACTCTGGGATGATCGAGAAGAGATCCCCTGTGTGACAACCTTTCAAGTATTTGAAGAGTGCTATCATGTCTCTCCTCAATCTCCTCTTCTCCAGGCTAAACAAGCCCAGTTCTTTCAGTCTCTCCTCATAGGGCTTTGTTTCCAGACCCCTGATCATCCTGGTTGCCCTCCTCTGAACACGTTCCAGTCTCTGTTACAGCAACTTAAGTGACCTACCTGCCTAACCAGGAGAATGAGATTGCTTGGCCATTAACATATTTTCCATTGAATGCCAATCTATTAACATCCCCTGTAACAGAAAAAGTAAATCTAGTTCCCAAAGTTGTATTTTTCCATAATAACCCCACCATACATGGATAAAGTCTGCTGAATATACTTTACACCTTCAATATTCCCATTGTATTGGGACCAAACATTTTCCAAGCTAGGGACTAAGGGCCTAGCATGATGATCGTGATTACATTTTATCAAAATAGCTAGCAGCAGGTGGTGGAGAGGACAAAACAATCAGAACAATCAAAACAAAATGCAGTTACATCACATAGCTTGATTGGCCCTAAAATTCACTGTTCAAAGGCCATCCTGCATTCATACCTGGCATCATCACAAGAAGGAAGTTGGAGCTGTATGGAATAGAAGGCTCTTTTGAGAGCAGAGACAGAGGGCCTTGCTAGACGAGGCCTTAGTGCGCTGTGAGGCCCGGTTTCCCTGCTGTGCGTCCAGATGACGCACAGGGGAATCCGGGCCCAGGCCGCACTGAAGCCTCCCCTAACGTGCCATAAGCGAATTCGTTTATGGCACACCTTTTCCACAGCCCCGGCCTCAGGCCGGGGCTGCGGAATGTCTAGCAGGGTCCGTGGCTTTTTGCGGCTACTCGCTTACTCACGAGTAGCTGGGAAAAGCCACGGACTGGGCACGGCGCTCATACAAGCGCTGTGCCCATCGGCCCAGGGGGGATCCGGGGGGGGAGAGAGGGGCAGGGGGAAGGCCGGACCCGCCAGGAGAGAGGGGGGAAGCCAGACATCGGCGATGGCAAGGGAGGGGGCAAAGATGGGGACGGGGCTGCCAAGGGAGGGGGAGAGAAGATCGGGGACGGGATCGGGGATGGTGGATGGGAGGAGGACAAGCGAGCAGGCAGGGGGCCATGGGGAGGGTGGGGGGCTTAATTTTTTAAAAAACCTACTTACCTTCTCCGGAGTCTTCGGGGCGCACGTGGTCCCTTTAACAACAACAAAAAAAATGGCCGACGCTGCAGGGCTTCCAGAATCCCTGCGCATCGTGCGTGTAGGAGGCGGGGCGGCGCGCGCTAAAGTTAGCGCGCCGTCGCCCCGCCTCCCTGCCAGCTTATCCGGCATCGTCTAGCAAGGCCCAGAAGGAAAGAAGAGAAAACCTGTAGAGATAGCACAGTAATGGTTATACTACTATAATGGCAAATTTTAATTTGTTTTGAATAATTTTAATTGGAAAAGCATTCGATTAAGAAATAAACAAATACAGTTTTTAGTTTCAATTGGCAAATGGGTTATGGCCATCCTTGGTCAGAAGTTGGAAGAATGAAGCTGGATTAATGAAGAGAGGGATATATGACATCAGCTTCCTTAGAACTCTATTATAAACAGGCTATGAGATGTCCTTGGACAACAACATCATGTATGCTTGGCCTAAATATCTCCGCTGTGGCACCCCGGTTGTGGAATGAGCTCCCCAGAGAGGTCCGCCTGGCGCCTACACTGTACTGCTTTCGTCGCCAGCTGAAGACCTTTTTATTCTCTCAGTATTTTAACACTTAATTTTAACATAAATTTAATTTTTACTGTTCCAACTCTGTATTTTAATCTTATATCAATTTTGTTGCGTGGTTTTATCCTGGTTGTGCTTTTTATACTGTATTTTGTAATTGTGCTTTTAACATGTTGGTTGTTTTATTATGGCTTTAATTTTTGTGAACCGCCCAGAGAACTTCGGCTATTGGGCGGTATAAAAATGTAATAAATAAATAAATAAATAAATAAACAAACATTTGCATCCCTAAGAACTGAACTACCCAAGTAGGCAAAACAGAGCCATATTTAAACTGCAGTTCCAGTTGGATCCAACAGGTTGCTGAAATCTTTTGACAGTATAAAGAATGTGTTTCTCATGATGCAGTTTTGTTATCTGACAATGTAGGTCAACTTTACATATGTTTTGAAGTGGTCTTCATTGTCCATTCAAGTAGTTTATTTAAAAGCATGGACTCAACTGAGATTCTGTAGTTCATTGTTTGATTTGGGAAACCATATAAAGAATATTTCATTCTAAATTGCTTTCTCTTCTGATTTACAGCTCCTGATACCTCATGTACGGTTTACAATAGCTATCAACACCAAAGCCCGAGAGCAGCTTATCTGTGAATATGGCCTTTTTGACAAGGTGAGATAGTTTTGCTTTCATAGTTCTGGAGCAATTTCCAGATGCTCTAAAAGAGCAGTTTTTACAACGCTCCTCAGAAAACATGGAGACCAGTTTGTAATCTGCCCTTTTTGGGTGGTGGCTATTTACACCCAGGCACTCTTGGAGGAGGTCAATTACCTGGAACTGTTCCAGTCATAACAACAAGACCTGGCTACAAGGATGTGTCTTTTGCATAGCTCCTCCAGCCCTAATCCACCCTGCATGGTAACACCCATTGCCTTCTCCCAAATAAGGTTTAAATTTTGTATTTATTAAAATGATGACTAGAGCATTATTTCTACATTTTGTAGTGAGTTAAACATTAAAAATAGTACAATGCAAACTAAAAATAACTCAACAAAAACAAAAATAAAAGACCACAGCTAGTTAACAAAACAGAGCAGGGGCAAAACAATTCCCAAGATAAACTGAAATGGAAAGGATTTTTTTTTTCATTTGTCAACTAGCAGAATAAGGCCTTTGAACTTTCCTCAGAAGGGAGTTCTATAACATAGGGCTGCTACCAAAAAAACCCACCCTGCTTCTGTTGGAGGGTAATCAAGGTTAGATCTACACTGTTGCTTTAGAGTAGTATTGAACTGCATTGACAATTGTTGGGGCACAGTCCACATTCCATATACTGCTTTCATAGTGTTATATCCTGCTTTTTATACCACATTTGTAATGATCTGGCACATGTAGATTAGGCCAGCCCTAACCTGTCCATGAGATTGAAGTTCTTGAGTGCTTTTGGGATGTGGCTGGAGAGTTTGTATAGAAATAAAAGTGAGATAATCAAGACACCAACTATTTAGGGCTTTAAGAGTAAGAACCAGCATTTTAAATAGAGTCTAGAAACAAAGTATCAGCCAATGCAGATGCTTCAAAACAGGTAGTATATGAGAATATCAGTCAACACATTAATAGGCAGGCTTCCATATTCTATACTAGCTGAAAATCTGAACTATCAGATTTTTAGATTTAAGACAAATGCGCACAATATCCAGTCTCCAGTCTCCAGCATTAAAACATTTATTTTCTATGAAACATCAATACAACTAAGGATACCTGCCTTATCTGCTATGCCCTGTAAGTAGTTAACATATACTACAATCTCTCATATTGTGGTCACTTAATACTTAGCCTCCATGTTTCTTACTCTGTACAGGGGACCCACACACACACACACCATGTTCAATGACTTTGTAAAGGCAAGTTCAGATCTTTATTTTTGCTTAGTACAACAAGGTTGTGTGCCTTCTTTGGAAGGCTTGGAGATGGCTGGGCATTGAACACTGGGGACAATCTTACCCCTGTCAGAGGCACATGAAGGGCAGCCATTGGAGGCTTTCAATATTACCAATCCTAGTCCAGTGAATAGAGCTCGCACACAGAGGCCCCATGCTGCGCCATAGAATGTGTGAGGCCGATATCAATGCTCCAGTCTTTAAAGCTTGGCTACTCAGGCATCCAGTGGCCCATGTTCCCATCTCTACATCCCCCAGTGAAGGCTACTCATGTTGGGGATTTCAGATCCTCCCCACTGCTTAAAACATTCCTCTGCATGGCCATGGAACTGCCTTTGTTTAATATCCTGTATCACTTTTTTTGGGTGCCAAAGGCAAATGCCACTGGAGGAGGTGGACATGTGCAAATGGTTCAGCAAGCAATGAATCACTTCACCTACAGTTCCCTCTGCTTCCCTGAAGAAATCAAGGCAAGACGCATGGAAAGCAGTGAGGATATTCCATACTACTACTATCGGGATGATGGTGTCAAAGTATGGGAGACAATAAGGAGGTACAAGGCTGTCCAAACTAAATTCTATTATGTTATACTGAGACTGTGGAAATTAAGAACCAACTGACTGAGCTCTTCAAGTTTGGTTTTATCTGTGGCATTTCATGTGAGTTCTTTCACATAGCCAACCCCTTTTGAATTATATTGCTCTCTGACAACAGGGGCATTATTAATCCTGGGCCCATAGGCCTCTGGGCCCAAATCTCTTTCCCCAGGACCCAGATCTGGGAAACACTCCAGAGCCCTGAGTATCTTGCCAATGGAACCTTGCCAATGGAAGGTTTTTCCCCCTCAACTTAATTGTCATGCAGGGGACGATTTTCAAGGGAGATTGCAGCTGAGGAGAGAAGTAACCCACATGTTGTCATAATCCACAAATCCCTCCTACATGCCAATTAAGGTTTTTAAAAACCTTCCTTTTGTGCCAATAAAGGGTCCCCCCCCCCTTTAGATCAATTGCCATGTGGAGGGGGTGTTCAGGGGAATCACAGTTGGGGAGGGAAGGGTTAACCTTGTGTGCTGTTCCCCCCCTCCTTTCTGAATGGCAACTAAGCTTTGTGGAGAGGGGGGGGGGAATCCATGCCAATGGAAGCTTGTTTTCTAAATTTCATTGTAAGGTGTGAGGAAAATTTTCCTGGGAGAGAAAGAGAGGGAGAGATTACTGGGGAAGAGAAGTGGGGGAAGGGACAAAGAGAGAAGAATATGGAAGGAAGGGAAGAAAAAAATGTTTATTGCCTTCCTGAAAGGTGAGTTCTTCTCCAGATAGATTTTGATTGTATGGTACGGTTCCTCTTGATCTTTCTGTGTCTCACTGTCATGTATTGTGTGGTACTCTTTACAAGGTTTCCTATTCTTTCTCTTTGACTGGGATCAGATGTCATGAACCCACGATCAGTTGATTAAACCATGATGGCTTTTTTTCCCTTTCTAGTCCTTATAAATTTACTGATTTGCATCCATGCTAGCCATGACATTCCCATATTTTGTGTATGATTATTCCATATTTCTTACATTACTGGGTGATACAATTTCTCATTTGTCTCAATCCTATTTTTTTCAAATTGTTTTTGCCTACTGCTTTCCTTTTGATATCAAAGTCTGGGTGTGCCCAAATCAGTGTCAGTGTAAATCTATCCTGACCTGGTGATTTATTGTTTTTTAACACCTTTATGGCTTCTTTTATCTCTTCTTCTTCTATCATCTCCCCGATTTTTGCTGAGATCCCAGGACCATCCTTCAGACCACAGCTGGTGTGCTGCGCGCTCCTGGGGCCTGAAATGGGCACAGAGCCATGCTGGGTGGCTCCATCTTTATGGGGTTGGGGGGCAGTAATTTTGCCATCCCAGGGATAGTGGTGGGATTGGGCACAAGGTGGTTTTTTATCTTGTATTTTGTCCCGCAAGTGCACGTGCGACTCCTCTTTAAAAAAATATATTGGCGGCCATGATTGTGGAAGCAGGTAAGTCTGTGATCCTCCCCCCTCCTTCCCTCTACACCCTTAAGGTGTAGACATGCCCATGGTCTGCAGAGTGGGTCATTGTGGGTTATTGTGTGTATCTGGCAGTCACTGTGGCTTATTTTGGCTGGCTAGAGAGCTACGCAGCAAGAGCAGTCAAAACCACTGCTGCTCTGCTCCTTGCCAGCTGTCAGCATCAGGGCACAGGGTTTTGATGATGCATCAGGAGCCTTCTGAGTAGAGGAGGCTGTGTATGAAGTTTTGTCACAATCCAGCAAGATAAAACAGTGCCAATGCTTGGGCAGGAGTACTGCAGCAGGACAGGGGATGTGGGGTTGAGTCAAATTACACACAATAGCTTTATAAGCTACTCACAATAGCTTATTAGTCCACTCGTGTAGCAAGAGATAGTGGGCTCCTTAAAAAATAAACTTCTCTTAAGTAGCTTATAAACTGATCATGGGCTATCGTGACGTCCGAACGCGGCCACCGTATGTCTGTGTGAACGTGTTGGAATTTGGGGGGAAAGTCACAGGACCCTTTGGGCTTTCTCAGTGGTAGCCCCATACCATTAGAACTCCCTCACCAGGGAAATACACATGCCTTCATCACTGCTGGCTTTTATTTTGTTTTACTTTTTACCTGAATGAAAACATATTTCTTCCAGTCTGCTTTGGGTGATTGAAAATCATTAGCTGCTGCAGTCTGCCTCTATTAAATTTTAATTTTATGTTTTTGTTTCTATAATATTCTAAGTTGCATTGTGAGGGCAGTATGTCCTAAAAGGTGGGTTAAAAAGTATTGTAAATAAGTAAATAAATAAATAAATAAAAACCCACCACATGGAGAGAGAACCCTAGAAACTGCAGAGCAGACAAAGGGAGAGAGCCATCCTTCCACCACCCCACCTCTGACACCTCATCTGCCTTTCTCTTGCCAGGCTGCCCATTTCTTGTTCCACTTCTCCTTCCCTCTGTTCCCCACTCCAAAACCTGCCTCTTCCAGCCTCCACCTACCCTTCCTAATCTTCTTCCTTTCCTCCTTTCCTCTACCTTCCCTGCCTCACTCTCTACCCCTGGGTGGGCAACTTGTGGCCTTCCAGATGTTTTAGCCTACATTTTATTCTACTTTAAACTTAAGATTTTATATAATATTTTACCATGTTACTGTATTTTATGATTTTAAGTTTTGCTCTGTGAGCTGTGCAGGGAACTTTGACTATTGGGCAGAATAAAAATATAAGTATATAATATATAATATATATAATATATAGCCCAGAGACCCCTGGCTATGGGAGCGGTATATAAGTGTAATAAATAAATAATAATAAATAAATAATAAATACATATTAAAACAATACAATTCCCATCATCTTCACCATTGGCTATGCTGGCTAGTGCTGTTGGGAGTTGTAGGCAAAATCATTTCGTTGCTCACAAGTTTCCCACCCCTGCTCTAGCCCTCCCACCTAGCATTTTGACTGCCTTCCCCAATGGAATTGTGCACCATTTTATTTTATTTTGAATTTAATTTATGGAAGTAATAATTATTGGTTAATGGGCTAATTAATTCATGGGAATCTTGGAACAGAATCTAGCTAGGAATTGGAAAATTGAATGGGGTGATCCCCTAATTTGTTCTTGGCTTATTACATGCAACATTTATGCAGATTTACAGAGTATTTGAATTACCAGGGGGGTACCTTTTGTGATGGTCCCCTTAGCTACTGTTTTAGAAGGCTCCCAATGGGCAGGGGGAGGTATGACTTGCCCCTCTACACAAGGACACCCATTCCCCCACCTGAATTTCTCTACCATGTCTCTGTCTGTGTACTTGGCTGAGGAGAGGAATCTGGTCTCCAATTTAGCATTGCTCTTTATCCAGATCTTCCCATGTAATAAATTCAGAAGAGGATCTCTCTTTTCTCTGTAGCCTACTACAAGCCTAAATCTCAGTAATAGACAATCTGATCATGACAAGAGAATAGATGTTAAATGCCTCACTTTCATGCCACCATCTTCCTGTCCAGTAGAGAAAACCAAATGTAAAGTGGTACCACATGTGTCAGATTAATGACATAGTTGTTGTGGCAGCCCCGAAGTCCTGAGCTCCTCCAGATGTGGGCCCAGGCATATTTTTTGGGGTCCTCCAGAACCACCATCCTTGGTGACCAAATGTGAGCTCAGGAATGGAGACTAATGGGTAGCTGTTTGGGCAGCATACCAGCAGAAATTGTTATCTGTCCCAAGAGCCCAGCACAACATGCGAACACTCCAAACTGGTACTCAAACAATTAAAATGGCTGGAAAAAGAGAGAGAACTCCTAGAGACCATGGTAACTCCCTCTTCCTGACTCTCTACTCTGTTACTGAACTGAATACTCAGGCGGGCATACGTAGGAGACACTAACTACACCAAGACCCAGCACAGCTCTTGGTTAGCCTCTAGTTTGGCTTCTCAGCCATAATTAAATCATAGATATGAAATACGTTATTAACTGACCCGACATCTAATAACAGCACCAATAAATCAGAGAATGAACTAGTAAGGCTGCCACAGTTCTTCTGGATGGGAGAGAAATTAGAAGAGGAAATAGTCACAAGATGTCTAACAGCTCTTCTCATCCATGAAACTGTGGTAGTTCGGGAACACCTGTCTTAGAAACATTTTTACAAAAATGTGTGTGTGTGTGTGTGTGTGTGTGTGTGTGTGTGAGAGAGAGAGAGAGAGAGAGAGAGAGAGAGCATGCATATTCTCTAGAGCAGACTGTACACATTTTTAGTATCTTTCTTTGCTGTTTTCTGCAGCTTTGTGACGGATGTGGTTGACATTTATTATGATAGTGAAGAAAAGGTGTGTGAAGACTTGGAACTCCAGGCCTTTGTGAAAGACATCTATGTCTATGGGATGAGAAGCAACAAGGCTTCAGGTGAGACTTTTGGGCCCTAGTAGAGCAAGATACTCTACCACAAAAATGCATATATTTGGGTTAGAGATATAAGATTTTCAGCAAATAAAACTTCTTTTTCTGGAAAAAAATGATTTTTTTGGGAAAAACCTAAAATGTGTGCAATACTTATCAAATCTTTTTAAAATTTATTGAGACTAAAACATTGATAAGAAAAGAATAGGAATGACATACTTCAAAATTACTGTTAGCAAAAACATTTCATAGTATAATCATCTGTGTGTTCTAAATATCTGTATTAAAAGAAGTATGAGTTTTCCAATAATTATTAAACATCTGTCAATCTCTTGAAAAAAGTATTATACTCCGTTTTCTTCTCAAGTCCCAATGTAGTGAATTAACTGGCATAACAGAACAAATTCATTAATTCTGTTCCCCCATTCACTTACAGTGGGGACATATTTAGTCATCCAGTATGTAACAAAAATAATCCATGTATAATGAAATTTAATGTAAATTATTTGGGGTGGGTTTTTTTAAAAAAAAGATAAAGATATGAATTTGATCGTGCATGATTTGCCACATGGCATTCCTATTCTCAACCCAGAATTGTTATGTAGCTAAAACTGGTTCACCATGTAATAAAAAGTAAAATGTAATTAAAAGTGTCAACACTGTATTTGCATTTTCGCTTACTTTAGAAATTCCTCTGTGGTGCAGCACAGCTGAGTCCTCCCCCCATGATCCCCCAAAGAGTGGCAGGTGATGGGGGCAGAAGCCAACAGGCCTGGCTTCGGTATCCTTGGTAGTTCTTATTATTTAAAGAAAACACATTTTATAGTCAGGTCAACAGACGGGCATGTGCATGTTACAAATATTCATTTATTATTTTTACTTTTAAAATATATTCTCCTTTTCTACATCAAAATGGTGCTCATTTCCAAGTAAATGTGTTTACAATAGCAGGACAGACAAGTGAATTGTGTTTTATTCATCATATAATTATTATACTATGGTTTAAGTGAATTTAAACTGCAAAACTGGACATCTAAGGGGAGACATGATAGAGGTGTGGAGAATGTGGATAGGGAAACATTTTTCTCCCTCTCCCATAATACTAGAACCCACAGTCATCCCATAAAGCTAATTGATGGGAGATTCAGGATAGATAAAAGGAAGTACTTCTTCACATGGCACACAGTTAAGCTATGGAATTTACTGCCACATGATGTGGTGATGGCCACCAATTTGGATGGCTTTAAAAGGGGGTTGGATAAATTCCTGGAGGAGAAATGCAACCACTAGTATCAGAGGCTGTAACCTATAGTTACTGAGGAACATGGATGGGAGGGTGCTATTGCACTGTGTCCTGCTTGTAGGTCCATGGTCGACAGCTGGTTGGCCACTGTGTGAACAGAGTGCTGGACACTCTGATCCTTGGTCTGATCCAGCATGGCTCTTCTTATATGAAGCTATTGGGAGCAGTCATCAGGAGATTTGGGGCAAGGTGTCGCCAGTATGTTAATGACACCCAATTCTATTTCTCTGTAACATCTGAATCGGGAGAAGCAGTGCACATTCTGAACCAGTGCTTGGATACAGTTATGGTTTGGATCAGGGCCAACAAACTGAAGCTGAATCCTGAGGCCTTGTGGGTTGGTGGTACCCAGGTGTTTGCCTGTTCTTGATGGGGTTGCACTCCCTCCGGAGCTGGATCCATCTTTGTCACTGGAGGCCCAGGTGACCTTGGTGGCCCAGAGCGCCCATTATCAATTTAAGTTGGTATGCCAACTATTATTTATTTATTTATTTATTTATTTATTACATTTTTATACCGCCCAATAGCCGAAGCTCCCTGGGCGGTTCACAACTATGCTTGTTCCTGGATAGGGATAGCCTAGCTGTGGTCATTCATGCACTGGTAACCTCACTATTAGACTACTGTAACATGCTCTATGTGGGACTACCCATGTGTGCGGTTCAGAAGCTGCAACTAGTGCAGAATGCAGCAGCTAGGGTGCTCACGGGGACATCTAGCTCTGCTCATACAAAACCTGTATTAAAAGAACTGCAGTGGCTGCCTGTTAGCTACTGATCTACATACAAGGTTATGCCATTATCCTACAAAGCCTTAAACAGCTTGTGCCCAGCATATCTAGCAGACCATCTTCCCTTATATACACCCAGACAACAACTACATTCTTCTTCGTGGTCTCTGTGCATCACACATATGGGCTCTGTGCGGAGCTCGTTTCGGAAACTTCTATAGCTGAGGCAAATGTTTTTTGGTGGGAACCCCTCCCCCACCATCCAGTGACTCTGGGTTCCCACCCTTCTTCTTAGTTCTCTTTCGACCGCCTTGCTGAAAGGATGTCTCGCTGGGAACTTCTGTCTTTCTCGTGATGAGAAAGCTTTAGAGCGCTGAGGTTTTTAGTTCTTTTTAGTTTGTTTTCAGTTTGTGTTAGTCTTAATTGGTTATTGTTAGTATTTTTCCGCTATTTTACCCTCCAACGATCTGGGATCGCATCAGGGAGGACTCGCATGGCTGTTAAAAGCTTTTTTTTCTGAAATTGTGTCAATTGTGGCAGCAAGCTTCACCAACAGACATATTCTCTCTGATTTGTTTGGGAGAGGCTCACAACATTGAGACCTGTCGCCACTGTATGAGAATCCTGACACTTAAACCTTCTGAGGGCTAATCGCTTAATGGCAATTCTGAGGAGAAATGCTCTAGAAGCCACAGATTCTTCAAAGCAATCGATGCAGCCACTCATGGTGGAGGCTCCTCAACCTATGTCCCCCCCACAGCATCCTTGAATCCTGACTCTAGCCATGGGTCTTTCCAGTCTTCAAACACTGGACACTCTCTAGCTGTATCTGCAGCAAAAGGTCAGAGGCCTTTTGGGACTGATTGCTTGGGGCGACGGAAGCCATGGATTCTTCAAAGCACTTGATGCAGCCAGTTGTGGCAGAGGCTCCTCAACCTATGTCCCCTCAGCATCCTTGGATAACCATGGGTCATTCCGATCTTCAAACACTCTCTATCTGCAGCAAAAGAGATATCTAGGAAGGCCAGGTCACTTAAGCCTTTGGGACATACATCAACAACAATGACAACAAAAATCTCATGCTGTGGCTACTGTATTGAAGCCAGATCTAACCACTACTGTTAGACTCCCCAATACCACGGGTGGCCTCCTTGGCAGCAATAACATAACTGGCTTCTTCAGTACTGAGGCTGGAACTCTTGATACCGAGACTGGGATCTTGCATGCAGCTTCGATGTCAGAGGGTGAGATCTGAAATTTCTCCCCTCCAAAGCCAATGGACATCTCTCCGCCATAGAATAATAGAATCATAGAATAGCAGAGTTGGAAGGGGCCTGCATCGGTATCGAGACTGCCACCAGGGGAAGTTTTTTTGCAACTCCCTCCAGTTCCACTGAGTTTGCTGTCATTGTGACCTATACACAGGGATCAGCTGTTACTGACACGAATGCGTTAGTACAATTACTTAGTTCTTCCCCATTCCGCGGGGCATCAGGAGATCAATTTGGGGAAGATGAGTTGGAGCATAAGAATAGACCTGATTCCCCTCAATCCCTTGTGGACTATTAGTCGGCTCAAGATTGCTCTCTTCTGCATCACCTGATGATGTGCCTATACAGGGCAGACCTCCTTCAGAGGACTTATATCGCTTCCCGATCATTTGAGTATGAAGTGGCTCAGTATCGAGACACATAACCCTGTAAAGAAGTGCAGGATTTTGTATCTCATGCTGTATGTACTGAGAAGTTGACTCCAGTGTCGATACTTTTCCTTCCAACACTGCTTCTGACAGTTAAAAATTATTGGAAGGCTCCTTCTTTGATGGCTCCGACATCGAAAAGGGCAGAATCTTTACATAAGGTCCAGTAAAAAAAACAAATCTTTATGCATCCATGTCCCAATTCTATATTAGTCCAAGGGGAGTTTTCAGAACATTTATGTTGGACCTACCAGGCCACCAAATATATTCATCTGCTTTGGGCCCCAGAGTCATAGACTATCTAGTTATGATATCCACATAACAACTTCTTCTTCTTCTTCTTCTTCTTCTTCTTCTTCTTCTTCTTCTTATTATTATTATTATTATTATTATTATTGTTATTATTATTATTATTTAATTTATATAGCACCAACAATGTATTTGGTGCTGTACAAAATATACAAATAAAACAGTGATACCCTGCCTAAAGTCTTACAATCTAAAATCACATTAAAACATATGAAGGGGGGGGAAGGGGTTCACAAAGCAAAAATAAGAGAAAAATCATAGTAATAAGAACAGTAAATCAAGCTAAAATACCGAAAGCTATTGAAAACAAATGAGTTTTCAAACACGTTCTAAAATCTACAATGGAACTTGTGGTACGTAGTTGCTCTGGAAGAGAATGCCAAGCAAACGGGGCAGCCAGAGAGAATGGGAGAAGCTGGGCAAGAGAGATAGAAACTCTTGGGCAGGAGAGCAACATAACATTTGAAGAACGGAGGGTACGAGGGGGATGATAAAGTGAAATGAGAGAAGAAAGATGAGAAGGTGCAAGACCATGACATGCTTTGAATGACAGCAAAAGAAGCTTATACTGAATTCTATATGGGATCAGAAGCCAATGAAGAGATTTCATCAAAGGAGAAACATGGTCAAAACGATGAGCCAAGAAAATAATCTTGGCTGCAGAATGGTGAAGAAAGTCCAAAGAAGAGAGATGAGCATAAGGAAGACCAGTCAAAAGAAGATTACAAAAGTCCAAACGGGAGATAACCAATGCATGGACAAGGGTCTTAGTAGAAGATTCAGATAAGAACGGACGGATCCTAGCAATGGTATATAGGAAAAAATGGCAGGACTTGGCTACAGCCTCGATATGTGAGGAGAAAGAAAGTGAAGAATCAAAAACGAAGCCAAGACTACAAGCTTCTTCCACCGGATAAAGTGTGACATTATTAACAGTAACAAAGAATGAAGAGTGAGGGGACGGTTTGGGAGGGAAGACAAGCAAAACTGTTTTCGTCATGTTTAATTTTAAGCGATGCTGAAGCATCCATGCTTTTCCTCTCTCAGCAGCTTAACATGACCCATCCCCTCCCCAACTGTGAGTCGAGAGCAATGGTGGGCGCTCTGGTGCTTCACATGTGTACCTATGATCAGCAGGTCTCACTCTGTATGATAGGTTGAGGATTGAGGACCTGCCATTCGACGGTAAAGGGTTGTTCAATGTAAAAATGGATGAGGTGATGGATGTAATCCAGACGCCCAAAACAATGGCTAGAAAGATGCATATGTAACCACAATCCCATTGCTCATCTCGTTTCCTGCAACAGCAGCAACAAGACAACAACACATGTACTTCAAGCAGTTTCATCAGAAATTGGACCAGGGATCCTAGCAGAGATTTTGACTTGGTCATTGTCTTCCTCAGTTTACTTACCCTACTATATTTGATCTGCTCCTCTTCAGGTTTCTGCAACCGATTCTGGTTTTGAGACGGCTCAGTACTTACATCAGAATCAGCAAATTAGAGATGACACACTGTCCTTGTTAATGCTGCTCCTCAGAAGGGAATATGTTTTGCCTCCATACACTTAAAGTATGCATACTTCCATATAGCCATTCGGAACACTCACCAGAGGTACCTTGGGTTTATCATAGGTACAGACATGTTCCAATTTGGGTGCTTCCATCTGACCTAAGCACAGCCCCCAGAATATTTACAAAATATATGGCAGTTCATTTGCCTGCACAGTGTGAAAATCTACCCGTATTTAGATGACTGGCTTCTACTAGCATCTTAGAAGAGGATCTATTGAAGGCAGTGGGAGTAATCCTCAATTTATTGAGCTGTCTGGGCCTGATAGTAAACACAGAGCAATCCAGACTCACTCCGACTCAAACAATTCCATTATTGCAGCCGTTCTTGATGCCGATGCAGGGAAAGCCTACCTTTCTCAAGACAGAGCTACAGCCAATGGCAATACTACTGCATCCCAAGTATAGAGACTTCTGGGACTTCATGGTTAATGTTGTTCAGAGGGCGACTTTTTGAATGCGGGACTTACATGGGTGGTTCCTGACAGTTTACATGGAACAATACCAATGCTAGAGAGTTTGAAGGTTGATACTGAACAAAGTGCAACAGACCTTCTGCTGGTGGACTTTTGGACAAGTTGCTGTGGGGCATTCCCCTTGTATTTCCTCCTCCATCTTGCATGTGTTCAGCTGGGGAGCTCATTGTGGCTCTCTTTGATCCCAAGGAATGAGGCAAGGGAGAAACAGAATGTGTCACATCAACATTCTGGAACTCATAGTGGTAAAAAAGGCACTCCAGTCTTTTGACACCTACCTGACTGGCCACTTACAGACAATACGGCCGTGCTGTGGTATATAAACAAGGAAGGAGTAACCCACTCTTCTGAGTCTACCCTAATGACAATGAAGATTCCAATAGGACCATCGGCAGGGGAATCTCGCTTCGGTCCTACAGATGGCTGAACGAGGCAAGTATCTAAGCAGAATCACTCAACAGACTTCAGAAGGATCCACACAGGTGGCAGTCAAATCTGTTGGTTCTATCTCAGGTTTTCTCAGGAATATGGGACTCCAGAGATAGACACCTCACAATATGATTGGTCGCCTGTTTTGTTCGAGAGCAGGGATCACAAAAGATCCCTAGGAAATGCATTCCAGATTGAGTGGACGAGGACTCTATTTACTTGTTTCCCTCATTTTTCCTCCAATTCCATGAGTACCACTAAAAATAAATAAATAAATAAATAAATAAATAAATAAATAAATATCATGTAGTCCACACAGGCTACATCATAGTCATCCCTCAGTGGCTGAGACAACCATGGCTCTACTTCTGAAGATATCACAGAGTAGGGTCTTCCAACTCCCATCGGTACTGAGCCTCTTTTCCTGACATCGAGACAGAGTCCAACATCTCGATCTACAGACGCTCAGACTCATCGCATGAAGAATCTTGATACAATGACTAATTTTGACATGAGGTCAATTCCATATTACACCCTGTCTGTAAGCCAGCAACAAAGAAATCATATACCGTGAAATGGAATGTTTTTTTTCTAAATACTCGGATCTTCAGGACTTCCAACCTCATTCAGCCTCCTTGAAGGATGTACTTACCTTTACACTCCTGATATGCTACGGCTGAAATAGTCGTCAATAAGTCTATATTTGGATGCTTTATTTTGTATTTTGGATGCTGAGCCAGAGTTTCATTCCAGCATGCAGTTTATCTGTCTTGCTGCACTCTCTGGACATCAAATCCATCTGAGCCAATGGCAACCTTGGATTTCATGTTTCATTTTTGGAAGGTTCTTTTTCAATTACTACCTTCTGTCCGTTTCCTTCTACTCCAGTGGAAGTTGCATTACACTCACTGAATGTAAGACAAGCTCTTGTTTTTGCAAGGCTGCATCAAACAAAATTTGTTAAGACTGATGGGCAGTATAAAAATGAAATAAATAAATGAAATAAATAAAATTTTCTTATTTCTTTTCTTCCTACAGTTTTGCTGTTTTTGCTTTTTGTTCTCACACATCAGGAATATAGAAACAGTTGTAAATCATGGATTGCCATGTACAGGGGTTGGGAGAGTTAATTGTGTGCTTCAGAACTGAAATAATATTAAGAGCATCTAAAAAGCCACCAGCAGAGAGAAGCATTTGCAAATGGGGAGAGGGTCTCTTTGCATGGCATCATCTGTGCCCCTCTGAGGTCTGCGCCCTAGGCAGCTGTCTAGTTGGCCTAATGGTAGCACCGGCCCTGGGGGGAGCAGAGAAAGAAGAGGAAAGGGTGAGAGCACAGGCCAGTAAACAGATATGGAGACCAGTCATGCTAAGGGGATTGCTTGTTCCCATTCACACACAGGTTCCAGAAACTTGCTGCTGCTGCTGTTGCTTCTGCTGCTGCTTTTATTCCACATGGCAGTTATTCCCCTTGCCACTCTTAAAATTCTCAGCACTGCTATACACGTTCATTATAAAATATTTTTTTCTAAAAAAATAAGTAAATGGATTTAAAAAAGAAGAAATTGCATTCCAGGGAAAGGGAATAAGGGAATAAGAAAACAGTAATATTTAAAATATAGAGCCTTTGGTCTTTTCACAAATGATGGGCACAAAACATTGCTGACACATGTTTTCAGGAACATTCTTCATGACCGAAGCTTCCCCCCCCCCCTATTTTTCTGTTAACTGCCTTTTCTCTCTCAGTCTTCTTGAAATGTTCAGGTTATGTAGAACAGGCATTTCTTTCAGGCATGTGCAAATTTTAGGAAGATTGGTGAACCATTTTGATTTTATTACAGAACCCTGCTTCTACTGATTACCTTATGTGTGGCTCCAATAAACTCACTACTTTTACTTTAAAATGTCACATTGTTTCTTGAATATAACAATGCTCTTTTGCCGTTCTTTCCTTAATTTACAAGCTAGAATTTTGTCAGTTTCACTTCCCTTCTCAGTTGTATTCCCGTTTTCACTTTATAAAATATGTTTATATAGGCTTGAAAACTACCTTTTGTTTTTAAAGTCTATTTTGTATGATTTAAAATAATTTACATTATTTTCTTTGTATTCTATTTCTAAGAAAGCAATTTTGTTTACTAGATTTATAGCACAATTCTACACATGTTTACTTGGAAGTAAATCCCATATTATACAATGTGGCTAACAGTGCAATCTTATATGTGTCGAAGTCCCATTAAGTTCATTGAGGGTTATTCCCCATTGGGTGGGTCTTCTGACTGGATGAAGGATGCTTAACCTGTTCTGGATGGGGTTGCACTTCCCTTGAAGAAGCAGGTTTATAGGTTGGAGATTCTCCTGGATCCATCCATATCATTTAAGGCTCAGATGGCCTCAGTGGCTCAAGTGATCTACCAGCTTCAGCTGGGGCCCTGCCATGCCCCTATCTGGGCAGGGACAACCTAGTTTCAGTAATCTCTGCTCTGGTAATCTTCCAATTAGATTACTGCAATGCACTCGACGTGGGGCTGCCCTTGACTGTTCAGAAGCTGCAGCTTGTGCAAAATGTGGCAGCCATATTAATAACTGGGAGCAGTAAGTGTGAGCACATAAGATCAGTTCTGGCCAGCTTGCATTGGTTGCCTGTATGTTTCAAGGTTCTGGTTTTAAAAAATAAAGCTCAGGACTGCAATAGAGACCAGTGTGGTGTAGCAGCTAGAGTGTTGGTCAGGGAGATCCAGGTTCTAGTCCCCACCATGAAAGCTCACTGGTTGACTTTGAGCCAGTCACAAATTCTCAGCCTCACAGGGTTGTTGTTGGAGATGAGAATACCTTGGAGGAAAAAGGTATTACATTTTATGACAGCTGACAACTCCCAGCATGCAGGGCCTAAGAACAGAGGGAATACATGAATTTGCTGTCACCATCACCAGCTCCTCCACATGATCACCGGCTTCCCAGTGCAATCGTCCGCTGCCACCGCAATCTAGAAGACTCCATTGACCCTGGAAGGGTCCCCGTGACTTCTAGATTGCGGCGGCAGCAGCCGATCTCACTGGGAAGCCGGCAATCACGCTGGGAAGCTGCCGATTGTGCTGGGAAACCGGCGATCATGCAGAAGAGCAGGTGATGGCGGCAGGGAATTCATGTATTCCCTCTGTTTCCTCTGTAAATACAGCCCTACCAGGCACTGCATGCTGGGAGTTGTAGGCTGTATAGGGGCCTAGGCCTGTTCAAAAAATGGTGGATCCTCCATAAAATGGCCTCTGTGATTCGTATTTCTGAATCCAAAGACTAAGGCTTGCACAGGCCAAGTAAAAACATGGCTTTTTAACAAAGCCTTTGATGGTTAAACTCACTGGCACATTGTTTTAACTGTTTTAACTACTTTTACTGCTTTTAAATTATATATTGTTTTAACTTGGATCATGGTTTAATTTGTTTTTAACTGTGCATATGTATAGTTTTATACTATGTTTTTATCTGTACGCCGCTCTGAGATCGTAATGATATAGGGCAGGATATAAATGTTTTAAATAAATAAATAAATAAATAGTTTATACACGTCTTATACATTCCAGAGCCATTTTCTTCAGTGTATTTATTTATTCCTCTGCTTTCCAGGATTTCCTAAAACAATCAAGACACGGGAGAAGCTGTCAGAATATCTTACCGTAGTGATATTCACAACATCAGCACAGCATGCAGCTGTAAATTTTGGTCAGGTAGGGTTTATTTGGAAGTAATTCCATACTGGCAGTATGAACTTTTAAAGTAACTTCACAAAGCAGATACTTTTGGGTTTGTGAAAGGAATATCAAAAGGTGGGAAAGTACATGGTTACATCCTACTTACAGCAGGAAAAGTGAACTGGGGATATTGGATTTTCAGAAGAGAAGAAAAATAGGACAATGGAAGATGATCCCCCTCCTCCTCCCTCCCAATTCCCTTTCCTTTTGTGTCATGTTTTTAGATTGTAAGCCTGTGGGCAGGGACTGTCAAGAAATATTTTTGTAAGCTGCCGTGAGAGCCTTTTTTGGCTGAATGGCAGGATAAAAATGCTTAAATAAATAAATAAATGTTTTAAGCGGCAGTTAAAACGGAATGGGACCCAAAACATGCACCCCAAATAGGTCTAATACCAAGTGACCTCCAAAAAGCAGAATATGTGAAGAAGGAAAATGAAGAGATATAGCCTTTCATGGCTCCTGGGCCCGCCGCTGGACCTGCAGGGCACACATTTATACTGGTTTTTTCTAGATCCACCTTCATGCCCACTAGCAGAGTAGTTTAGGTCCTACTCTGTGGAAATAGTAGGCTTAGTAAATTAGTTCACCCTCAGTGATGAAAGGATTTTGAGGAATTCCTAAATAGTGTGGATTTTTTCTGACCACTAAAGCTGACAATACTGTCCAAGCCCTGGTTAATCTGTGGAATGGGGAGCCACTAGGGGAGGTCATCCAAAGTTTTGGGGTTGAGTGTTGTCATGCTGATGACACCCAGCTCTGTCTCTGCTTTTCAACCAATGTCAGCGAGGCTCTGGAAGTCCTGAAATGTTCAGCAATACAGAGGTTCTGCTGGTCAGTAGAACCACATCAACACATGATGTAGCAGTACAACCTGTTCTGTATGGGTTAGCTCTCCTTCTGAAGGACTAGATACACAGCTAGATGTGCTCTTGCATCCAGCACTGTTCCTGGAGGGTCAGGTGGTGATGAGTGCCTTTTACCTGATGTTTATGCTAAGTTTGGTTCTTTCCTGTTGCCCATTTGGTCTTAAGTAATTTGCCTTTAGATTATTTGCTAATTGGTGGGACATAGTTTTGAGCTACTCACATTGTACCATTTTTATGGTCCAAGGACAAATAAAATAAAATATGTGTTGATTTGTTAATTATGCCATAGTGTAAAGAGTAAGTGGTCCTTCAAAAATATTGAGCCATGAAGAACAGTCTGATTCCAGATTCTGGACTTAATTTCATTGTTATTCAGTTATGTCTTCTCTAACTCAACTTCCATCTAGGTAACACCCTTCCATTTGAGTTCTGGTAATAAAAACAGAAGAAAAAAATATAGTGGGTTGGATCCTGAGCATCATAAATTCAATTACTGTTTTTAAAACTCAATTCAAAACTTTTCTTCTTCTTCGTGGTGTCTGTGCATCACACATATGGGCTCTGCGCCTGTGCAGAGCTACCATCGGGAAAACTTCCAAAGCTGAGATTTGGCAGGAACCCTCCCCCACTCCTTAGTGTGCATGTCTGAGAGGGTTCCCGTTCATTCCCCAGTTCGCCTTCGACCACGTCACGGCTACATCATCAGGAACTTCATCGCACTTCAAATGGTTATTTCGTAGAGCTGAGCATTTCTTTTTCTCTAAAAATACTTCCTACTTATCCCTTTTTTCTTCATAGTTCTTCTTATAAAAAAATTAGTAGTTAGACCGCGAGCGATCATTGATTACACTTTCTCGTCAGATTATATGGCCTTAAGGGCCCCTTTCCGAAAGTGTACCCACTGTGGTAGCAAGTTACCACCATCTGACAGTCATACCCTCTGCTTGCTGTGCCTCGGAGAAGGGCACAAGGTCAATTCTGCTATAATTGCCAGGCTTTCTCTGGGCAAACCAGGAAAAATCGAGCCGACAGGCTAAAGGTCGAACTTTGGAGGCAAGTGTTAGAAGACGTCCAAACTCGCAGAACATCAGTGGCCTCAACCTCCACTGCAATGGTCAGATCTCAGTCATAGGTGTTGAGAGAGACACCCCTTCCACCTGGGAAGGGACTGACCACTTCGCTAGCAAGGAAACTAGCAAAAAAAAAAAGCCCGGGCGACTAAGGCCCCTGAGGTGCAAAAGAAGAAAAAGACCGCCCATCATGAGCAGTCTCCCCAGCAGGCACGCTCCATGCAGACTTTATCACCTATACCGGCGAGGCAGCCAACATTGGTACCGAAGCCTCCATCACCACCAATCAGGGAGATACCCTTGATACCGAGGGTCACCATACCACCTCCCTCAACATCAGAGGGAGAAATAAGGGATTCCTCTCCAGGCCAAGAGCCTAGGAGTTTGTCCCGCCGTGATCCCCATATCGAGATCACCGGAGCCTCCTGCAGCAATACTGCAAGCCCTCGAACAGCTTTGATACCAACGAGGATCTCCAGATTCTGTTCGTTCTAGGGCAGGCTCACAGGACCGACATTACACTGAACATTACTACTCTTGACACCAATCGCGATCCCCAATGTCTGACTGGGACAGGCATTCCAACTAGTCGTCACCACCCAGACCTTCTCGCTATCGGGGGGAATCACATCGCTACAGAGCGCCGTATTGCGATTATCATTATCCACCACCTCCGCACCAACCACTGGCACCAACATCGATGCAAGATCACATGCGATCACCTCAACCACCATCTGTGGTTGAGTGGTCGATACCGAGGCAACAACAACCTCCCACCTCGGTACCGAATCTGTGTTACCTATAGCCATTCCTTTCTTACCTACCCTTCTACAGGCAGTGCAGCAATCATGGAAGCAACCGGCATTGATGCCCATTATTATTATTATTATTATTATTATTATTATTATTATTATTATTTTATTGCATTTTTATACCGCCCAATAGTATTGGGTCCTAGAAAAAGGATGCAGAATTTCTATTTCAACATCCACAATCCAACTCAGTAATCGTTGACTCTGCTCAGGGCCACTCTCAGCACCGGTTGATAGAGAAGGCAGGAGACTAGACCTTGTGGGCAGGCAATTTTACTCATCAGCGTCATTAAGCTTAAAGGTATCTAACTACCAAGCCAAGATGGCAAGTTACCAAATGTTTTTACTAGAGAAAATCATATCACTCTGCGATCATCTCAATTATGATCAAAGGGAACTCACCCGTGTGTTCTCTAATGAGGCAATGAAACTCGCGAAGCAACAAATCAATACAGCAAAGCATCAGGTGGATTGTGGTGCCAAGGTGATGGTTTGTGCAGTAGCACTATGATGCCACGCCTGGCTGAGGTCTGCGGGCTTGTCACAAGAAGCTAGAACCCACATAGAAGACCTACCTTTCAATGGTGCGGGTCTGTTCAATTCCAAAACTGATGAAGCAATGGACTCCGTCCAGAAAGCCAAAACAACAGCAAAGAAAATGGGTTTAACACCCCCCACTCAACAATTTAAACCAAGACGTTGGTACCATCCACCACAGTCCCAGTATCCACATTTTCAAAATGATCAGAGATTCCAGCAGAATCATCCACCACAGCAGCAAAGACAAAACAAGGGCCAATTTTCTACATCGCGCCCTCGGAACCAGAGACGTAAAAACAACTTTGGCGACAAATGGCGTCTTTGACTGCATTACCACATTCAGCAACCCGGACACTCTGTTCGGTCAACATCTCCCAAAATTTCTTTCAGCATGGACACAATAATGACAGACACATGGGTCATCGCCATTATTTTAGAGGGATACCGAATAGTATTCGATACCTTTCCACCTTCAGGCATTTTCAGACCGACTGCACCATTGATGCCATTGAAGGAAGAAGTACAGATCTTGCTAGCAAAGGGTGCCATCACAGCTACACTGAGGTTTTTACTCCCGGTACTTCACTGTACCCAAGAAAGATGGTGATCTCTGACCTATTTTAGATCTACGTGACCTAAACACCTTTATATCCCCCAAGAAATTTCAGATGATATCTCTAGAATCCTGCCATTACTGACTGAACATGCATGGTTCGCCTCAATCGATTTAGAAGATGCCTATTTTCACATTGACATACATGCTCAAAGCCAACATTATCTTCGGTTCGCTATAGGCCACCAGGCATTCCAATTCAAAGTTCTACCCTTCGGACACCAAGTGTATGGCGGTGATTTGCACATTTCTAAGACAACAAAGAATCCAAATTTATCCATACACAGACAATTGGCTTATAATAGCAAACTCCCATAAGTCATTGATTAACAATCTAGGCACCATACAAAACCTCCTCGAAGATCTAAGACTATACATAAACAAGGAAAAGTCCTGTTTACTCCCCAAAAAGAGCATAAAATCCATAGGAGCCATCCTCAATGCAACTCAGGGCAAGGCGTTCCTACCTCTGGACAGAGCAAACACCATCATCAACTTGGCCCACCGTATAATGGCACGAAACAAGGTGAAAGCCATCACAATACAAAAGATCCTAGGTCTCATGTCAGCCACAACAATGGTTGTTCCCTTTGCTCGACTAAAAATGTGGAAGACTCAACTCTGGTTTACCAGAGCTCACAATCCCCAAAACAATGCAAGACGTGTTTCCCTTCTAGTACCTCGGAGTTTCCCTTCTAGTACGTGTTGAGATCACTCCGCTGGTGGATGTTGTCATGGAACCTAGTGTTGGGAATTCCCTTTCTACTACCGACACCTACGGGAATCATCACCACCAATGCATCCAAGACAGGATGGCGGGGGGGGGGGGCACTACAAGAATTTGAAAGTACAAGGTCTCTGGTCTCACAAGGACAAAGGCAGGCATATCAACTTACTGGAATTACTTGCTATCGAAAAGGCAATCAATACCTTCCAGACTCAGTTATATGATCAACACATCCACATCAACAAACAGGGTGGAACCAGGTCAATACCATTGGTACAGATGACAATCTGAATACTAGAATGGTGCATCACTCGAGGCATCACCATCATCGCAGAGGAACACCTGGCAGACCAGTTGAGCAGGACTATGACTACTGCTCACAAATGGCAGGTTCATCCACAGGTAATCATCACCATTTTTGATATGTAGGGTACTCCATCCATCAACCTGTTCACCATGGCACACAACAGAGTTTGCGAACACTTCTGCAGCAGAGAGGGAATGGGACCTCTGGGAGATGCCTTCCTAAACAAATGGAACTCGGGGTTAATCTACCTCTTCCCACCATTTCCTCTACTAACAAGGATCCTGGTGAAGATCTTCACAGACAACACCAACTGCATCCTTCTAGCCCCATGGTTGCCCAGGCAACCCCTCTCCTGGACAGGGCCCAGGGCAGGTTCCATCACCTCATTGTGTGGCCAGACCTACATTACCAGAGCCAAGGACGGGTTCGACACCCAGACCTTGGGCCTTGCTAGACGAGGCCTTAGTGTGCCTTGAGACCCGGTTTCCCTGCTGTGCGTCCACATGACGCACAGGGGAATCCGGGCCCAGGCCGCACTGAGGCCTCCTCCAACGCGCCATAAGCAAAGTCGCTTATGGCGCGCCTTTTTCGCAGCCCCGGCCTCAGGCCGGAGCTGCGAAACGTCTAGGAAGGTCCGCAGCTTTTTGCGGCTACTCGCTTACTCACGAGTAGCCGCGAAAAGCCGCGGACCTGGCACAGCGCTCATACGAGCGCTGTGCCCATCGGCCCGGGGCGGGGGAAGAGATGGCCAGGGGGAAGGATGGCAAGGGGGGATGGCAAGGGGGGAGGGCGGGTGAGAGAGCGCCACGCGCCACCGCCTGAGCAAGCAGGCGAGCGGCGCTTGCCCGGGCAATGCCGCCCCATGCCAGGCCTTGCCCAGGCAAGCACCGTTCGCCTGCTTGCTTGGGCGGCGGCGCGCGGCGCTCTCTCAACCGCCCTCCCCCCTTGCCATCCCCCCTTGCCATCCTTCCCCCCCCCCGTTTTAAAAAAAGGACTTACCAGTCCGCAGTCTTCGGGCCGCACGCGGCCCCTTTAAACTAAAAAAAAAAATGGCGGACGCTGCAGGGATCCAACGTCCCTGCGCGTCCGGCATCTGGAAGCTGCGGCGGCATACGCTAACGTCAGTGCGCTGCTGCCCCGCCTCCCTGCCGGGATAAGCCGGCAGGTCTAGCAAAGCCCCTTGACTCTCTGCATCTGACAGCGTGGAGGCTCATGCCAACATGAACCAAGCTCATTACTTACCTGAAATTCAAACCATATTTGACGCAGTCCTGAAACCATCAACCAGGGCCTCATACAAGAGAAAATGGGATGTCTTTACACACAGCCATTTTTTGTACACTGATGGTGCTATATAAATAAATAAATAAATAATAAGCAGTCTTTAACTGGCATAATTGATCTTTCCCATCTCTTCCTTTCTACTGCAGTTCTTTACACCCCTCAAAAAGCTACTTCTGAATGTCAGGGTCTGGAGCTGCAGGGGGAAATTGGGATTCCTCTTTTGTGAGCATCCATCTATATATATTCACATATATATATATATATATATATATATATATATATTCATATATATATATATATATTCCAATATATTTGGTGTTACTTATCTCTATGGGAATAATTTCTAGCTCCATGAGTCAAAAACACATGACCTGACTGCCTGATTTTGCAATGTTATCATTTTGTCACTGCTTTGTTTAATGCCTTAGTCCCTAACAACATTTTACTTTACTACCCTTTATCTTTTTATTTCTCAGTATGACTGGTGTTCTTGGATTCCTAATGCCCCTCCAACTATGCGCTGCCCGCCACCTACAGAAAAGGGGTGTGTCACCATTGAGTATATAATTCAGAGTCTACCAGACAGGGGACGCTCTTGTTGGCATCTTGGTGCAGTTTGGGCCTTGAGTCAGTTTCAGGAGAATGAAGTGAGTGAGACCTTTCTTAATTCTAAGGCTTTTGTTTGCATACTTCTCATGCATTGCATATGAGTAAAACCCTGGCTCCACACTTTGCCTAGAAATCCTTAAGTGCTTCTCTAGCCCTTTCAGATCATTTTGTGAGTTGCTCAAAACTTAAGACCTCTTGGGATCTGTTAACTTGGGCAGTTCTAACTGCTGGCACTGAAAGAGATGCCATAGGACTTCCATTACCTGTAGCCTAGACTTTTGTTTGTATTGGGCCATGGTATTGACCCAGCTGCTAAGTCTGTCTTGTCTACATGTGGAATAATATGTGCATTCATATTAGCTCACCAGAGAGAGATGGGTGCATTTTTGCAATGTGCCATAGTTAGCTGCAAAACTTCTCAGAGACCTCTCCCAGCAGATAATGTTTGTGTCTTTTTCTCCAACTAGGTATTTTTGGGGATGTATCCAGATGAACACTTCATAGAGAAGCCAGTCAAAGAGGCCATGAGGAAGTTCCGCAAGAGTCTTGATGAAATTACCAGTTACATTGCTGAACGGAACAGGAACAAAAACCTCCCCTACTATTATCTTTCCCCAGATCAAATCCCCAATAGTGTGGCTGTTTGACTTAAGCTTTGCAAAGATATGAAAAGGCAGTGAGATGGATTAACTGGCTGAATATGATAAATTGTACACAGGCTTCATCTAGCTTCAAAGCAACTTGACTATTGCAATTTCAGTTCTCAGAAGATACTTAACTAATATAATTAGTTGCTGCTGTGCTACTATTCAATAAGACTTGCATTAGAGCTAAAACATTTTTTAAAGGCTTTGTATCTTAAAAACTTTATGAATGGAGAGAAATTATTTTTTCTTTTGTTGCAAATTGTCTCCATTGCCTTCCCTCACACACATTTCTTGGGAGGACACCTCCATTTCTGGCACACAAAAAGGAAGATTTTGTAACTGAAGAAATCCAGTACTTCCTCAGATTCATAGCAATTAGGATTATCATGTTTTTAATTCACCAAAAACAAAAGGAAACCCCAATTATCAAATGAAAAAAAAAGCCAAGAGCAAGGGGTGGAAACGGAGATATGTCTAGGAAATATTTATTTGTATTTGCCAACGCGTTTCGGACTTATGAGGTCCTTCTTCAGGGCAATTCAAGTAAGAGTATAATTTCAACTTTCTCCAGAGCAAAATGATCTCCTATGTATGAATGATACACTTGGAGCATACTTCAACTAATTGTACAGAAAGGCCCTCATAGGAATCTTTCCCTAATTAAAAAGTGTAAAACCAAACCTCTGGACTTCCTCTGTGCTAGTGCTTTTCCTTTCAATATAACTTACTTGTGGTAGTGAAGCTTGAGCATTTGAGCTGATATAGCTTGGGGAGTTGCACAGTCCAATTTCTCTGAGAGAAAGTGTTTGGTTGCGATTAAAACAATATAAGAGATGGCTGAGAACTTCTAAGAAGCCCTGGAAGATAAGTAAGGTAAGGGGCCTCAGCCAGAGGACAATGACCCTAAGTGGATAGCAAGGCTTGAGGGCAAAAGGGGCTAATCAAAGTGAAGAAGCTTCATAGTACTTAAGCTGAGGAGAGGTGTAAGGGATAGGGGAGTGCTAAGGAGAACCAGAGTGTTGTGGGACCTGAGAGATCTGAGTTCTAGCCCTCACTCAGCCATGAAGCTCACTAGGTGACTTTGGGCCGTCACTGGCTCTCAGCCTAACTTATCTCACAGGATGGGACTATGTAAGCCAGTTTGGGTTCCTTGCAAGAGGACAAAAGGTGGGATATAAACATAATAATAAATAAAAAATTAAAAAGTACAAGAGAATCAAAGTATTCCCAAAAAGCAGGAACCTCAGGATATAAAGATGGTGAAAACATGGAGTTGAAGAAAAGCAAAGTCAATGAGAAAGGAACAAAACCTTCACAAAAAACAAGGAGGGACTGCACACTATTGGCAGGAGGGAATGGACAGGCAAGGCAGGTCTAAAGTCTAGGGCCAGATCTACACCAAGCGGGATATAACACTTTGAAAACAGTATGTGGAATGTATCCTGGGCCCAAACTGTTGTCATTATAAAGCAGTAATGTAGATCCTGCCTAGGTTTGCTTCCAGATGAAGATTCATTGTGGAATTCCCAAGGCTCTTTCACTTGCATTTGATGAGTGGTCCACACCATGTCATCCATTAATAATCTTCCTGTGTTTTGCTTCTATCTTTTTTCTTACTGGAGAAAGTTTGACAGTTTTGAGAAAGATGAAACAGTATGCAATTTTCACAGGTGTAGACATCCTTTGTGCTAAACCTTTTTCAAGAGATGTGGTTTTGATTGAGGAGGTCATAGCTCAGCATACATTCAGTCTAAACTTCGTGGTGGTTGCTCTTGTTGTATATTGAATCGTATCTTATGTTTCACTAAAGCACCTTTCCAACTAGTTTTAAAGAATATTAAATTAATAGCAAAAGATCATTTGAGAGTGCTTATAGCACTAAAAAAATTTAAAACACACACAGACACACACGTTCCAATCACTGCCATTTTAGCAATGTGGCAGTGGAAATATTTTTTTAAAAAATGATTTCTACTTATTAGCATTATAGAGGTATAGTTTATAGTGCTACTTTAGAGACAAAGTATTATAGCAGTATAATACATTATAGTGTTATACCTCTATAAAGATAATTTTAAAAATCATTTAAAGAAAACCTTTCCAGTCACTTCTTCTATTAACCACCTTGCTGGAAAAGGTTTCTTTCACATGATTTGTAATAAATAGTGCCCACTGCAAATATATATAAATTTGTGCCAAAACAATGACCATTAAAAAGATGAAAGGGTAATGCTAAGGGTACTAGTAAAGACAGAACACAGCAGGATTGATAAACAAAAAATGCACACTATCTGTTGCAAGTCCACTTCTATGTTGATGGAGAATTGAGCCAGTTGTGGCTTCTATAGTCATAGAATCACAGAATAGTAGAGTTGGAAGGGACCAGTCCAACCCCCTGCTCGATGCACGAATCCACCTTAAAGTATACCTGAAAGATGGCTGTGCAACTGCCTCTTGAAGGCCTCTAGTGTTGAAGAGACCACAACCTCCCTAGGTAATTGGTTCCATTGTCATACCGCTCTAACAGTCAGGAATTTGGGGAGGGGGGGCTTCCTGTAACTTGAGCTCATTATTCCGTGTCCTACACTCTGGGATGATCAAGAAGAGATCCTGGCCCTCCTCTGTGTGATAACCCTTCAAGTATTTGAAGACTGCTATCATGTCTCCCCTCAATCTTCTCTTCTCCAGGCTAAACATGCCCAGTAGTTTCAGTCTCTTTTCATAGGTCTTTCTTTCCAGACCCCTGATCATCCTGGTTGCCCTCCTCTGAACACGCTCCAGCTTGTCTGCGTCCTTCTTGAATTGTGGAGCTTAGAAACTGGACGCAATACTCTAGATGAGGCCAAACCAGGGCCAAATAGAGAGGAACCAGTACCTCACATGATTTGGAAGCTATACTTCTATTAATGCAGCCCAAAATAGCATTTGCCTTTCTTGCAGCCATATCGCACTGTTGGCTCATATTCAGCTTGCAATCTACAACAATTCCAATATCCTTCTCATTTGTAGTATTGCTGAGCCAAGTATCCCCCATCTTGTAACTGCACATTTGGTTTCTATTTCCTAAATGTAGAACTTGGCATTTATCCCTATTAAATTTCATTCTGTTGTTTTCAGCCCAGCACTCCAGCCTATCAAGATCACTTTGAAGTTTGTTTCTGTCTTCCAGGATACTAGCTATCCCACCCAATTTTGTGTCATCTGCAAATTTAATAAGCGTTCCCTGCACCTCCTCGTCCAAATCATTAATAAAAATGTTGAATAGCACTGGGCCCAGGATTGAGCCCTGCAGTCTCCTGCTTGTTACCTCCTCCCAGTTTGAGAAGGTTCCATTGATAAGTACTCTTTGAGTCCGATTCTGTAGCTAACTGTGAATCCACCTAATAGTTGTTCCATCTAGCCCACTTTTAGGTAGTTTGTTAATCAGAATGTCATGTGGTACTTTGTTAAAAGCTTTGCTGAAGTCAAGTTATATGACATCCACAGCATTTCCACAGTCCACAAGGCAGGTTACCCGATCAAAAAAGAGATCAGATTAGTCTGACAGGATTTGTTCTTGACCAATCCATGCTGGCTTCTTGTAATCACTGCATTGTTTTTAAGGTGCTTACAGATTGACTTCTTTATAATCTGCTCCAAAATTTTCCCAGGGACGGTTGTCAGACTAACTTGGCTCAGGTTCCTCCTTTTTGCTCTTTTTGAAGACAGAGACATTAGCCCTCCAGTCACACTGCACTTCACTTCTCTGATTTCACAAAGATAATAGACAGTGTATCTGAGAGTTCTTCTGCTAGCTCTAGGATGCAATTCATCAGGCCCTGGAGATTTGAACTTATTCAAAGAAATTAGGTGTTCCTTGACCATTTGTTTATCAGTCTCAATGTTATTGCAGCAATGTGACACAGCAATCAAAAAGTGTGTGTGTGTGTGTGTGTGTGTGTGTGTTTGTTTCAGACATATTTGAACCAACAAGACGGTTATTTGGCTTCAATATTCTGGAGGGGATTTACACAGAGTCGTCGGGGCACCCTGAAGGCGCTTGCGTGCGCCTCCAGGGCGCCCTGAAACTCCTAGTGTAGATACCTGTAGATTCCTGTCCAGAAGAGGAGGAGGAGCAGGAGGAGGAGGAGGAGGAGCCGGCGAAAAGTTCCCAGGGCTCCTGTCAGATGTGAGGGTGCCTAGAGCGTCCTTGCCGCCGTCGCTCACCTCCCCGCCGGCCTCCTGCTGCCGGCGAAAGAGCCAGCCGGGTTGGAGAGCTCGGCAACCCCGACGACTCTGTAGATCCTCTCCTAGTCACTTTTTGTTGTGGCTCAGAGCAATAGTTAAAGATATTTAAGGGAATTCACTGGATGCTTTACTAAAGCTGAATGGAAGGGTGAGAACCAAGAGCTGACAAACATTACCTGGAGCAGGAAAAGAAAGCAAAAGCAGGTACTACAACTACCTAGTGGAGTATCCTTTGCTGCTGAGAAGGGGACTGGGACTACACATTTCAATATGTCTAGTGGGGAAATTATGCTATTAGCATCCTCCTGGGAATGTTGCAGCTTCGAGTCCCTGTTCCCTTCTTGAATGGAAAGGCACTGTACCAGGGAGTTGCAGGCACCTGTGTTGTAGGGCTTCTGTCCCAGGTCTTTGGTCTGATAAGCCTGGTTCTTCTTAGTTTCCTATGTTTCTGGGCCCTTTGTGTCGGGGGAAGTAGCAACAGGTATTCACATTTGTGAAGTGAGCAGGGCCTTATTTGACTGCTTGCTACAGATTACTCCTACCTAGTCATATTTTGAAATACAACCCCCATCACCCCAAGCCAATGTATTAGAGGTGATGGGAGCAGTCTTTGAAAACATCTGGAGGATGTTTAGCTAGGATAGTCTCAATTTGCTCATGTTAAACACTGTGTGAAATAAAAACCACTTCCTTTTCTTCACATTTTGATGTACAGTTTGTGCGAGATGGAAAACCACTTCCTTTTCTTCAGATCTTTCTAAAAGCTAATCAGCTTTCCTTTAACCACAGTAATAAATGTTGCTGACTCTAGTATCAGCTATCTTGGCATGCGAAGTCTCACACCCACAAAGTCATAGTTTCAATTCCACCACTGCTGAAGTGGGAAGCAGTGAGAATCTATTTCAAACCATTCTCAGTTCTAATGCCGCCATCTTGTGCATTTTTTAAAATAAAGCTGGCCTCTTGTACAAATCTTGAATAATTACATCATCCTTCTCCCGCCACAGTGAGAAACTTGAATCACCTTCATAAAATATATTAATAGTTCAAAATATATTAACAGTACAAGTACCATTGTTTTCAATGGGGCTTACCCCAGGTAAGGGGGTATGCAATTGCATTCTTAGGACAGTGACATTCTTAGGTCTTTCAGCAGTAGTAGTATGCTGCTTCTGACACCAGTACTGCATGGCACTTCATAAATAAAATATGTTAAGAAAGGTACCCTTTTGAACTTTTCCAACTGGGAGTGCCAGTATGAACAGGAATCTTTTATTTTAGCATGGTACCTCAGACAGGCAAGGCTGATATACATCAGTAATCATACACATAGCATGGTCAGAAACGTAGCACTTCAACACGCAGCCAGTAAAAGAAGCCCAGATGTCTGGTTTTGTTTCTCAGAAATGGGGAAACACAAGTGTAGTGAGCTAGAAATGGTGATGAGTCAGGGTATTGAACTTACACAGTTGTCCTATATGCTATTTATAAAAAGTTTAAAGGACTTTTTAAAGGGCAGTTTTCTTGTTTCTTAGTAGGCCCCAGATATATTGAGCAACTCGGTCAGGCAGCAATCAATATTACTAGCTATCTGACACTGATAAGGGTTCAATCTTCAAGCACCTGCCTAATTTCCTCTTTGTTTTACTGTTCTAGTTTGCTAGGGAAATGAGAAGAATCTACACACACACACACACACACACACACACACCTGTATTGGGGTGTTGGAAGCTATTTGTCATAGGGAAATGTAATTCATTTACTGTCTGTGATGCTTTGGGGCATGTACTAGAATATGAGAAAGAGTATAAATGATGGAGTCCAACCAATTTGGCTTTGCTCCATGCCAATATGGAGAAATTGGGTTCCAGGTTCCAGGAATGATCTCTTTACTGTGCTTTAGGGGTCCTTTGGGAGTTCCCAGGTTTATGGGCTGAAGAGATGTGTGAGCTTTCTTTATATTGTTATTCTGCATCCATTTCTTATCAATAGACTGTCATTCCTTTCACAAGTGCTCTAGTTTTATCTTGAAAATCCAAAGAATCTATTTTGACTGAATAGAACAGGCCTCCAGAATAACACAACAGGAGTGTTCTCAGCAGTTTACTTCTCAAAGCTGGGCAAGTCCTCAACAGGGTAGCAGTCATTAGTTTTTTGTAAACCCCCTAGAGATCTTCAGCTATGGGGTGGTATAAAAATAAAAATAATTATCATCAGACCAAACTGGACCAAACTCACACTGTATGCTCCATCATTATTCCTGACATTGAAAGAATAACAATCAGCAGGAAAGGAGAAAGCGGTCTACTGTTTAGCAATTCATGCTAAACAGATAAAATTACTCAAATAATTCTTTCACACTAAAAACAGCTCCATTTATAAAGCCATAGTAAAAGCAGATAAAAATTATACCCCTCTCAACCTAGCACTACAAAACAAAGACCAAACATAACCACTCAATAAAAAAATGGGCACAAAAAGCACTACAACAGAACCCAGAAACAAACAAAGAACAATTGAAAGAATGGCTCAGGAAAGCGAACTATTTCCTGAAACAGAAGGATTCATATAGGATCAAGTTATAGCAACCAAGAACTATCAACAATACATAATAAAAGATCTGAGCAGGTGCAGTTTGTGTCCATGGTGGGAGCAGCAGCAGCAGCGTGTCCTGTCTCCTCGAGGCGCATTGTGTTTGGTGGAAGGGCTCCGGAGATAGTTTCAAAAATATCAGCAGCAACAGGAGCCTGGTACTAAAGGCCCCTGGGTGCTAGAAGGCTGGGGAAAGGCTGCTGTTGGGAAGGCCTGGTGTGTGATCTGCAGGAGCTCAGCGTCTGTCTGCCCCACACCATTTCAGGTACTAAAGGCCCCTGGGAGCTAGAAGGCGCGAGCCTGCGGCACGAAGCCACCAACAAAGAACTGCCACCTGGAAATAAAGAACCGGATGAGAAAACCAGAAAAGCAGTTATCAATATAATCTGTATACTCATTGAGTGGGTTGCCTGCTTGCAAAGGTGGACATAAGGTACCCGTACTTGCAAATAGTTAATATATCGTTGCAGGAATACTATTTTAAAAGGCTACAAAACTCTTTCATAGGAGATTGTTGTGTTTTAAGCTGGATAACCTATCTTGGTTGATGTGGTGCTGTCCTATTTAACGTTCTTAATTAGATTCTATCTGTTTTTACCACTCCTAATATTTTTATATCACTTGTTTCTGTAGCTTATGTAATTTGTTATAGTATATTGCTGTTTAATTTTCAAACTAATTTTAATTTG